>NC_142796.1:50829749-51042588 GCF_049724085.1 Artemia sp. Qi Xiang Cuo
TGGTTATGCCTTGGGGGCATGTAAGGTTTTATGGAATGGGTGGTCTTATCAAATTCAGATGGGTCTCGTTTGATTTTAAATTGGAAGTTATAGCGGCTTTTTTAACAGTCATAGTGATTTGAAAGACCCCACCCACCCCACGTCCAGCATTTCCCATAAGAAATATCCAAACAAAACTTAGAGACATCAATTTTTTCAGCATTGTAGGCTCAGTAATTATGTGTAGCAATAGTTGTAGTAGCAGTAGTCGCATTAGTAGCGGTATGCATATAGCACCTCTTTTACAACATCCCCTTCTACACACGATGAAATTTTAAACTTAATATCATCAATCGGTCCTGAAGCATTGCTGATACGTCCTCTTGACAACCTATATGGGCATAGCGTCTTTCGATTTATTTCAATACAGTTACGATATTGCCAAAAATATTCACCTTAATACTCTTAGGTTTATTAGTAGTAGTAATAGCACCAGTAAATACAGTAATATCATTAGGAGTACAGTCAATGGTAGTAGTTTTAGCTTTAGTAGCCGTAGTTGTAGGAGTAGAAGCAATATGATGCAAATTTTGTTTTTTGGTTAGTTCAACATCGCCCGCAACAAGTATTGTTAGGTTTAATTTCACACACAGATCTGTTTCTAAGACATTGCTGATGTGCCCTTTTGACAACCTGCATACGGATGGCAGCTTATCATCTGTACAACAGAAATATTCTCTGAAAATTATATCTTCACACCTTCATGGGTTGTGGATTTTGATCTAGCCAGAAGACAGTATAGGGCCGTTCTTTTACTCATCTTTGTGCTAAGATTTTACATCTTTTGACAAAGAACGCTTAAAAGTGAAATCTTAGCAATAAGATGTTACATCTTATAGGGTTCTTTTGCAAACGTCTTTCATCATTCTGCTCTGATCAGTGGTCTAAGAACAATGATGAGTATATCATCAAAGTTGTTTCATCATTAGGGCCGTTCTTTTACTCATGTTTGTGCTAAGATCTTACATCTTTTGATAAAAACGCTTAAAAGTGAAATCTTAGCACTAAGATCTTACATCTTATACCGTTCTTTTACAAACGTCTTTCATCATTCTGCTCTGATCAGTGGTCTAAGAAAATGATGAGTATATCATCAGTTTTCTCATCATTGTTCTATATGGCAGAAAGATGGCATCCTTCACACTTTTTGCTAACATCAGTGAGCTGTAGGATCTTAGAACAAAAATGAGTTAAAAGAACAGAAATCCTTGCAAAAAGATGTGAGATCTTGGATATAAGATCTTAGTGCAAAAGAACGGCCCTATTGTTCTATAGGGCAGAAAGATGGCACCCTTCAAACTTTTGCTAACATCAGTGAGCTCTAAGATCTTAGAACAAAAAGATGAGTTAAAAGAACGGAAATCTTTGCAGAAAGATGTGAGATCTTAGATGTAAGGTCTTAGTGCAAAAGAACAGCCCCTAAGGTGTGTTCATTGAATGCTGCTTCTACCTACGGTTACTGTAACTAACGACACTAATGGCATTAAGTTGAAACTTCTTGGGAACGTTTAGGAGACGTTTCAATTAAACAAAAAACCTTTATGCATGCTAGTATTAAAAGAGTATATAAGGACAGAGGCAGCGATGCTCTATCATAGCTAGTAGTATCATTAATGTTTTAAATGAGCTAATTTGATTGAAAAGTCAAAAGTAATTGGAGGGCAATCAGCCCTCCTCTTTAGCTCATAATTTTCCAGACACTTCCAATCAAAATTTTAAGACAACTATTTTGTTCAGCATAGCTGAATGGTCTAGTTACTATATCTCTAGGGTTATTGGGTAGGTCAACCCCCCACAGCTATGTAATTTGCCCAGTAAGTAGAATGCTAATAATGAATTCTACGACTTTATGTTCCTTCCGGTTTTTCTGGTAGGTAATTCTATTCTACAGGGGCATTACACCCTTTCAAAGAGAGTGAGTATCCTCTCACATAGCCTTATACTTCTATGGCCCCTCCGTACCAAACAGGTTTTTCTGGTAGTTCTATTCTAGAGGTCATTACATCTTTGCCAAGAGATTTACACAATTTAAGGACAAGTTTTTCTGACGTAGATTTCTAGTTCATGATATACAAGTTTTTTTTTTTAGGTTAAATCCATGGTCATTCATCTGTAAGTTGATTAGTAGGTTTTTTTTTAAACTTGGCTAATAGGTTTTTAAACCTATTACTACGAACGCTACATGCATTCCATTTTTGGAACTAGGAGCGAGATTGTGTGATGCTATCAGACTGGTTTCGTTTCATGGGTTCATTAATAGAAGGACTAATGTTTTTGAAAAGGGTAATTACGTTTTTAGTTTACGAGATTTGCGAATTTTTTGCGAAAAGGTATTTGCGTAAAGGTATTGCGATGGTTAAGAATGCCTCACGGGTAATTAAAGAATGGGATGCTTGCATCAACAATACAAAGAATATGCTCAGATACTTAATAGATTTGACGCCTACAAGAGACATTGGTAGAAGGTATTCAATAGCCTAATTGAAAAGTAACGATAGAATGACATTGTGACTTGACCTAGCTTTACCTCGTCGATGTGTACTGTATATTACAAAAGTGATGATTTGCACAGTGTTGTCAATTTTAAATAGTTTAGAAATAAAAAAAATTAACAAGAAATGGCTGAAAAGTGTTTTGAGGGAGTTGAGTTGCACGAGGGTTCAGTTACATGCGGATTCAGTTACACGGGGATTTGTTAAATGGGGTCGAGTAGCACGGAGATTCAGTTGTACAGGGTTTCGGTTATACAGGGGTTCAGTTACATGGGGGGTTCAGTTGTACGGGGTTTCGGTTATAAAGGGGATCAGTTACATGGGGGGTTCAGTTATTTTTTCTGATTTTGTGTGTTTTCGCAAGAAAATAACTGGTCTTTTAGCAAACTTAGCCATAGCTACCTGAAACTCTGCATAAATATCTTCATTTTTAATCTAATTGCATAGCTACTAAATGAACATTGAAAATTTTTTCTGATTTTGTGTGACCACCCGGCGCCCCAAAGACTCCAGAGCCTCCATTATAATACTTTTTAAGGCTTTATTATATCTTTTCAGAACAAATTATTATTTTAGGGAATTATTTCGGTGAAACAGTTAGAGACATTTGAATGGTCTTGTGAGGTCCCTTACCACAACCCCAAAGGCTTCCGATCTCCTCCTCCACTTAAGTTCTTTATTTCACAAAGACATAAAGAAATTTAAAGTTCAATTCTAAATTTTTCAGTGGAAGATAGAAAAAGTAATACCATGCATGTGAAAATTATCCCGGAAGATAAGAATTTCTAGTTCAATTTAAAATTTTCTCAACGAAGTGAAGAAGAATTCAAGTTCTCTTCTGAATTTTACCAAAGAACACAATTCAATTCAAATTTCACCAGAGAAAATAACAATCTTCCACTTAAGTTCTTTATTTCACAAAGACATAAAGAAATTGAAAGTTCAATTCTAAATTTTTCGGTGTAAGATAAAAAAAGTAATACCATACTTTTCAATATTTTCACAGAATATAAGAATGTTCTCGTTGGATTTAAAATCTTATCAACGAAGTGGAAAAAAGTTCAAGTTCTCTCCAGAATTCTACAAAAGAACACAGTTCAATTCTAATTTCTCCGTAGAAAAACAAAATCTTCCACTTAAGTTCTTTATTTTACAAAGACATAAAGAAATTTAGAGTTCTCATAAGGGAGGGACTGCCTCCCTTTTCAACAACTTGTTCTTTAAACGAAAGTTTTTTAATGCTTTGAGTCTCATGAAATGTAATTAAAACAAATATAAAAGATTTTTTCAACTAAAGTAAGGAGAAAGTTTAAAACTCATAACAGATTGAAGTTACTTTGTATATAAGGGAGGGACTGCCCCCTTTTCAACACCCTGGTCGTTAAACGAAAGTTTTTGTCTCATGAAATGTAATTAAACAAATATAAAAGATTTTTCAACTAAAGTAAGGAACAAGTTTAAAACTCATAACAGATTGAAGTTACTTTGTATATAAGGGAGGGACAGTCCCCCTTTTCAACACCCTGCTCATTAAACGAAAGTTTTTGTCTCATGAAATGTAATTAAACAAATATAAAAGATTTTTCAACTAAAGTAAGGAGCAAGTTTAAAACTCATAACAGATTGAAGTTACTTTGTATATAAGGGAGGGACTTCCCCCCTTTTCAACACCCTGGTCGTTAAACGAAATTTTTTTTTTTGATT
Organism: Artemia sp. Qi Xiang Cuo; assembly: GCF_049724085.1. Classification (NCBI taxonomy): domain Eukaryota; kingdom Metazoa; phylum Arthropoda; class Branchiopoda; order Anostraca; family Artemiidae; genus Artemia; species Artemia sp. Qi Xiang Cuo. The sequence goes on from NC_142796.1 coordinate 50,833,985, forward strand.
CTTTGAAAAATCTTTTTTTTCAATTGCAAATTTTCTTTAAAAATTTGTAAAAAAAGCCAACTTAACAATAAACAGTAAGGAGTTAAGGATTTTTTTGTCCCAAATTTCTAAAATGTGTCTCTCTTGGTCCAACGGCCTACAGTGGTAAATTTCAAACCAATCAAGAACTAAAATTTTTTAGTCTATTTGGGAGACTCTTCACACAAAGTGATATTTGTTTAGAGTTCCGTGCAACTCATAAATCCAATAGCAAACAAGCCCTTTCGTTTTCATTATAAATGTATTTATAATGAATTAACAAGTAGTGTTATTTACAACCCTGGCCCTTTTAACTGAGGAGGTATGCTATCTTCTCAGAAGCATATTTATTCACCTTTCGAATTTTTTATGAAAAAGTTGCTAGCTTGTGATTTCGATGAGATGTCTTATGGTTCCGATAAGGCTAGTCAGAAAATAGGGCACGGGAGGGGACTTTTTGCCCTCCAGTTACTGTCAAATCTTAAAAGGCGTATTAAAAATTTTAGTTTTTATCGAATGAACCCCCTTTCCAGTTACTGTCGAATCTTAAAAGGGGTATTAGAAATTTCAGTTTTGATCGAATAAACCCCCTTTCAGTTAAGTTAACATGTTACCAAATTCCAAATTATTGCACAAAAATATCAAAATCGTAGGTTAGAAAAGCACAGGCTATTTTTTTATTGCATTCAGCATATGCGATAGAATTGATTTTCGACGTATTAAAAAAAACAAAAAACAATTCAAATTGAATAATCTGGTAGATGGATAGAACTAGATCTTAACTAACAATTGTTAGTGGTATTGTTACAATTGTTACCGTGTAGAACTACAGAATGATTTATAACCGTATTAAAAGTTCAGAAACATATCTATACTATCTGCTAACAATAGCAGAAACACATTTGCCTCCTTTAGAATTATTTTAATTTAGGTACTTCTTCAATATCTCCAACCCCACTCAAGAGTTTTGATCTGTAAGATCTGAGAAAAACCGGTTTGTAATTGCATGAAGCATATGCGATAGAATTGACTATGGTACGAAAAGAGCTTGTAAAACTGCAGTTTCTATAAAAAAGGCTGAATAACAAAATCAAAATTAAATTGTATTTACTGCTTTTCATTTAAACTAATGCAGTTTCCATAAAAAATTTGAAATTATTTCGTTTAAACTTCTATAAAGTTAAGTTAACATGTTTATCTCCAATCCCCACTCAGGAATTTTGATCTGTAAGATCTGAGAAAAACCGGTTTGTAATTGCATTCAGCATATGCGATAGAATTGACTATGGTACGAAAAGAGCTCGTAAAACTGCAGTTTCTATAAAATAGGCTGAATTACAAAATCAAAATTAAATTGCATTTACTACTTTTCATTTAAACTAATGCAGTTTCTATAAGAAATTTGAAATTATTTCGTTTAAACTTCTATAAAGTTAAGTTAACATGTTACCAAATTCCACATTATTGCACAGAAATATCAAAATTGTTAGTGGTATTGTTACAATTGTTACCATGTAGAACTACAGAATGATTTAAAACTGTATTAAAAGTTCAGAAATACATCTATACTATTTGCTAACAATAGCAGAAACACATTTACCTTCTTTCGAAATATTTTAATTTAGATACTTGTTCAATATCTCCAACCCCACTCAAGAATTTTGATCTGTAAGATCTGAGAAAAACCGGTTTGTAATTGCATTCAGTATATGCGATAGAATTGACTATGGTACGAAAAGAGCTCGTAAAACTGCAGTTTCTATAAAAAAGGCTGAATAACAAAATCAAAATTAAATTGCATTTACTACTTTTCATTTAAACTAATGCAGTTTCCATAAAAAATTTGAAATTATTTCGTTTAAACTTCTATAAAGTTAAGTTAACATGTTACCAAATTCCACATTATTGCACAGAAATATCAAAATTGTTAGTGGTATTGTTACAATTGTTACCATGTAGAACTACAGAATTATTTAAAACTGTATTAAAAGTTCAGAAACACATCTATACTATTTGCTAACAATAGCAGAAACACATTTACCTTCTTTCGAATTATTTTAATTTAGATACTTGTTCAATATCTCCAACCCCACTCAAGAATTTTGATCTGTAAGATCTGAGAAAAACCGGTTTGTAATTGCATTCAGCATATGCGATAGAATTGACTATGGTACGAAAAGAGCTCGTAAAACTGCAGTTTCTATAAAAAAGGCTGAATTACAAAATCAAAATTAAATTGCATTTACTACTTTTCATTTAAACTAATGCAATTTCTATAGAAAATTTGGAATTATTTCGTTTAAACTTCTATAAAGTTAAGTTAACATGCTACGAAATTCCACATTATTTCACATAAATATTAAAATCGTAGGTTATAAAAGCAAAGGATATTTTTTTTATTGCATTCAGAATATGCAATAGAATTGATTTTCGACGTATTTAAAAAAAAAACAATTCAAATTGAATAATATGGTAGATTGATAGAATTAGATCTTAACTAACAATTGTTAGTGTTATTGTTACAATTGTTACCATGTAGAACTACAGAATGATTTAAAACTGTATTAAAAGTTCAGAAACACATCTATACTATTTGCTAACAATAGCAGAAACACATTTACCTTCTTTCGAATTATTTTAATTTAGGTACTTGTTCAATATCTCCAACCCCATTCAAGAATTTTGATCTGTAAGATCTGAGAAAAACCGGTTTGTAATTGCATTCAGCATATGCAATAGAATTGACTATGATACGAAAAGAACTCGTAAAACTGCAGTTTCTATAAAAAAGGTTGAATTACAAAATCAAAATTAAATTGCATTTTACTACTTTTCATTTAAACTAATGCAGTTTCTATAAAAAATTTGAAATTATTTCGTTTAAACTTCTATAAAGTTAAGTTAACAAGTTACCAAATTCCACATTATTGCACCGAAATATCAAAATCGTAGGTTAGAAAAGCACAGGCTATTTTTTTATTGCATTCAGCATATGCGATAGAATTGACTATGGTACGAAAAAAGCGGAAACTATCTCTTAAAAAAAAATTTGCTCACCAAGTTTGGCGAAGTAAATTCTTCTATTCGTGTTCCACTTCATGCTTCAAATTGTAAGGAGGAACTGAATATACATCATACTGTTTTTAAGGGATTTTATACGTATCTTGGATTAAGTCTCTTCTTAACATTATTCTGTAATAACGCTACATCTTGGGGATTAAAAGAGTCAAATTTCACCTTAAAACGCTAACATATCTGATCAAGTAATTTAAGTCTTAGGATCAATTTCGTAGGAAACACTCGATACCCTTAAGATGTCTGATTCAAATTATTAAACCTATGGAAATTCTTGATTATGTAATTCAGTCACTTTTACAGAGACTGTACATTTTTTGTTACCAAATTCGGGTCTAGATTTCATTTTTACAGAAACTGTACATCTTTCTTACCAAATTCTGGTCTATATTTACCTTTGATTCGAACTGGAAGTAAGGAGCGACACGGCTCAATAGTATCCAAAACTCTAAAAGCAAATTAATAGCTTACTCGAATGCTTTTAAAAAACTCCTTGTTAATACAAAAATCCCGAATACTAAAAGCTGTAGCGTATTAAATAAAAAAAAAAAACACGGGTGGGACCCCCACCACCAAGGTTAGGTTACCTACCATTTCTAGGTGGCCCCCCCCCACCCCCGGGGGCCACGGGGACTGAAAGCCTACCACGGGTGGGACCCCCACCACCGAGGTTAGGTTACCTAACATTTCAAGGTGACCCCCCCAACCCCGGGGCCACGGGACCGAAAGCCTGACACGGGTAGGACCCTCACCACCAAGGTCAGGTTAGGTTAGATTAGGTTAATTTACCTAACATTTCTAGGTTAACTTACATCAGGTTAAGTGGAACGCCACTTAACCTGATGTAAGTTAACCTAGAAATGTTAGGTAACTTAACCTAATCTAACCTAACCTGACCTTGGTGGTGAGGGTCCTACTCGTGTCAGGCTTTCGGTCCCGTGGCCCCGGGGTTGGGGGGGAGGGTCACCTTGAAATGTTAGGTAACCTAACCTTGGTGGTGGGGGTCCCACCCGTGTTAGGCTTTCAGTCCCTGTGGCCCCCGGGGGTGGGGGGGGGCACCTAGAAATGTTAGGTAACCTAACCTTGGTGGTGGGGGTCCCACCCGTGGTTTTTTTTTATTTAATCCACTACAGCTTTTAGTCTCCGCGATTTTTGTATTAACAAGGAGTTTTGTAACAGCATGCGAGTAAGCTATTAATTGTCTTTTAGAGTTTCGGTTACTATTGAGCCGTGTCGCTCCTTACTTCCAGTTCGAATCGAAGGTAAATCTATACCAGAATTTGGTAAGAAAGATGTACAGTTTCTTTAAAAAATGAGATCTAGACCCGAATTTGGTAACAAAAATGTACAGTTTCTGTAAAAGTGACTGAATTACATAATCAAGAATTTCCATAGGTCTAATAATTTGAATCAGACATCTTAAGGGTATCGAGTGTTTCCTACGAAATTGATCCTAAGACTTAAATTACTTGATCAGATATGTTAGCGTTTTAAGGTGAAATTTGACTCTTTTAATCCCCAAGATGTAGCGTTATTGCAGAATAATGTTAAGAAGAGACTTAATCCTAGATACGTATAAAATCCCTTAAAAACAGTATGATGTATATTCAGTTCCTTCTTACAATTTGAAGCATGAAGTGGAACACGAATAGAAGAATTTATTTCGCTAAGCTTGGTGAGCAATTTTTTTTTTTTAAGAGATAGTTTCCGCTCTTTTCGTACCATAGTCAATTCTATCGCATATGCTGAATGCAATAAAAAAATAGCCTGTGCTTTTCTAACCTACGATTTTGATATTTCGGTGCAATGATGTGGAATTTGGTAACATGTTAACTTAACTTTATAGAAGTTTAAACGAAATAATTTCAAATTTTTTATAGAAACTGCATTAGTTTAAATGAAAAGTAGTAAAATGCAATTTAATTTTGATTTTGTAATTCAACCTTTTTTATAGAAACTGCAGCTTTACGGGCTCTTTTCGTACAGTAGTCAACTCTATTGCATATGCTGAATGCAATTACAAACCGGTTTTTCTCAGATATTACAGATCAAAATTCTTGAGTGGGGTTGGAGATATTGAATAAGTACCTAAATTAAAATAATTCGAAAGAAGGTAAATGTGTTTCTGCTATTGTTAGCAAATAGTATAGATGTGTTTCTGAACTTTTAATACAGTTTTAAATCATTCTGTGGTTTTACATGGTAACAATTGTAACAATACCACTAACAATTGTTAGTTAAGATCTAGTTCTATCCATCTACCAGATTATTCAATTTGAATTGTTTTTTTTAAATACGTCGAAAATCAATTCTATTGCATATGCTGAATGCAATAAAAAAATAGCCTGTGCTTTTCTAACCTACGATTTTGATATTTCTGTGCAATAATGTGGAATTTGGTAACATGTTAACTTAACTTTATAGAAGATTAAACGAAATAATTTCAAATTTTTTATAGAAATTGCATTAGTTTAAAGGAAAATTAGTAAATGCAATTTAATTTTGATTTTGTAATTCAGCCTTTTTTATAGAAACTGCAGTTTTACGAGCTCTTTTCGTACCATAGTCAATTCTATCGCATATGCTGAATGCAATTACAAACCGGTTTTTCTCAGATCTTACAGATCAATATTCTTGAGTGGGGATTGGAGATATTCAACAAGTATGTAAATTAAAATAATTCGAAAGAAGGTAAATGTGTTTCTGCTATTGTTAGCAAATAGTATAGATGTGTTTCTGAACTTTTAATACAGTTTTAAATCATTCTGTAGTTCTACATGGTAACAATTGTAACAATACCACTAACAATTTTGATATTTCTGTGCAATAATGTGGAATTTGGTAACATGTTAACTTAACTTTATAGAAGTTTAAACGAAATAATTTCAAATTTTTTATAGAAACTGCATTAGTTCAAATGAAAAGTAGTAAATGCAATTTAATTTTGATTTTGTAATTCAGCCTTTTTTATAGAAACTGCAGTTTTACGAGCTCTTTTCGTACCATAGTCAATTCTATCGCATATGCTGAATACAATTAAAAACCGGTTTTTCTCAGATCTTACAGATCAAAATTCTTGAGTGGGGTTGGAGATATTGAACAAGTATCTAAATTAAAATAATTCGAAAGAAGGTAAATGTGTTTCTGCTATTGTTAGCAAATAGTATAGATGTGTTTCTGAACTTTTAATACAGTTTTAAATCATTCTGTAGTTCTACATGGTAACAATTGTAACAGTACCACTAACAATTTTGATATTTTTGTGCAATAATGTGGAATTTGGTAACATGTTAACTTAACTTTATAGAAGTTTAAACAAAATAATTTCAAATTTTTTATAGAAACTGCATTAGTTTAAATGAAAAGTAGTAAATGCAATTTAATTTTGATTTTGTAATTCAGCCTTTTTTATAGAAACTGCAGTTTTACGAGCTCTTTTCGTACCATAGTCAATTCTATCGCATATGCTGAATGCAATTAAAAACCGGTTTTTCTCAGATCTTACAGATCAAAATTCTTGAGTGGGGTGGGAGATATTGAACAAGTACCTAAATTAAAATAATTTGAAAGAAGGTAAATGTGTTTCTGCTATTGTTAGCAAATAGTATAGATTTGTTTCTGAAATTTTAATTCAGCTTTGAATCATTCTGTGCTACTACTTGGTAACAATTGTAGCATTACCACTAACAATTGATAGCTAATATCTATTTCTTTCCATCTACCAGATTATTCAATTTGAATTTTGTTTTTTTTAATTACGTCAAAAATAAATTCTATTGCATATTCTGAATGAAATAAAAAAATAGCCTGTGCTTTTCTAACCTACGATTTTGATATTTCTGTGCAATAATGTGGAATTTGGTAACATGTTAACTTAACTTTATAGAAGTTTAAACGAAATAATTTCAAATTTTTTATAGAAACTGCATTAGTTTAAATGAAAAGTAGTAAATGCAATTTAATTTTGATTTTGTAATTCAGCCTTTTTTATAGAAACTGCAGTTTTACGAGCTCTTTTCGTACCAGAGTCAACTCTATCGCATATGCTGAATGCAATTACAAACCGGTTTTTCTCAGATCTTACAGATCAAAATTCTTGAGTGGGGATTGGAGATAAACATGTTAACTTAACTTTATAGAAGTTTAAACGAAATAATTTCAAATTTTTTATAGAAACTGCATTAGTTTAAATGAAAAGCATTAAATACAATTTAATTTTGATTTTGTAATTCAGCCTTTTTTTATAGAAACTGCAGTTTTACGAGCTCTTTTCGTACCATAGTCAATTCTATCGCATATGCTGAATGCAATTACCAACCGGTTTTTCTCAGATCTTACAGATCAAAATTGTTGAGTGGGGTTGGAGATACTGAACAAGTACCTAAATTAAAATAATTCTAAAGAAGGTAAATGTGTTTCTGGTATTGTTAGCAGATAGTATATATGTGTTTCTGAACTTTTAATACAGTTTTAAATCATTCTGTATCTTTACATGGTAACAATTGTAGCAATACCACTAACAATTGTTAGTTAAGATCTAGTTCTATCCATCTACCAGATTATTCAATTTGAATTGTTTTTTTTTTTTTAATACGTCGAAAATCAATTCTATTGCATATGCTGAATGCAATAAAAAAAATAGCCTGTGCTTTTCTAACCTACGATTTTGATATTTCTTTGCAATAGTGTGGAATTTGCTAACATGTTAACTTAACTGAAAGGGGGTTCATTCGATCAAAACTGAAATTTCTAATACCCCTTTTAAGATTCGACAGTAACTGGAAAGGGGGTTCATTCGATCAAAACTGAAATTTCTAATACGCCTTTTAAGATTCGAGAGTACCTGGAGGGCAAATAGTCCCCTCCCATGCCCCTTTTTTCTGACTAGCCTTATGGTAACCACAAGACATCTCATCGAAATCACAAGCTAGCAACTTTTTTATAAAAAATTCGAAAGGTGAATAAATATGCTTCTGAGAAGATAGCATGCCTCCTCAGTTAAAAGGGCCAGGGTTGTAAATAACACCAATTGTTAATTCATTATAAATATATTTATAATGAACACAAAAGGGCTTGTTTGCTATTGGATTTATGAGTTGCACAGAACTCAAAACAAATATCACTTTGTGTGAAGAGTCTCCCAAATAGACTAAAAAATTTTAGTTCTTGATTGGTTTGAAATTTACCACTGTAGGCCGTTGGACCAAGAGAGACACATTTTAGAAATTTGGGACAAAAAAATCCTTAACTCCTTACTCTTTATTGTTAAGTTGGCTTTTTTTTTCAAATTTTTAAAGAAAATTTGCAATTGAAAAAAAAGATTTTTCAAAACATTAAAAAAAAACTTTCGTTTAACGACCAGGGTGTTGAAAAGGGGGGCAGTCCCTCCCTTATATACAAAGTAACTTCAATCTGTTATGAGTTTTAAACTTGCTCATTACTTTAGTTGAAAAATCTTTTATATTTGTTTAATTACATTTCATGAGACAAAAACTTTCGTTTAATGAGCAGGGTGTTGAAAAGGGGGACTGTCCCTCCCTTATATACGAAGTAACTTCAATCTGTTGTGAGTTTTAAACTTTCTCATTTCTTTAGTTTAAAAAATATATTATATTTTATTTATTTATATTTCATGAGACTCACATCATTAAAAAACTTTCCTTTAAAGAACAAGTTATTGAAAAGGGAGGCAGTCCCTGCCTTATGAGAACCCGAAATTTCTTTATGTCTTTGTAAAATAAAGTACTTAAGTTGAAGATTTTCGTTTTCTATTGAGAAATTAGAATTGACTTGTGTTCTGTTGTAAAAGTCAGTAGGGAACTTGAACTTTTTTTCACTTCTTTGAGAAAATTTTAAATTCAACTATAAATTTCCTATATTTCGTGAAAATATTGACAAGTATATTATTACTTTTTCTATCTTCGATAGAAAAATTTAGAATTGAACTTTAAATTTCTGTATGTCTTTGTGAAATAAAGAACTGAAGTGGAAGATTTTTATTTTCTCTGGTGAAATTAGAATTGAATTGTGTTCTTTGGTAAAATTCAGAAGAGAACTTGAATTCTTCTTCACTTCGTTGAGCAAATTTTAAATTGAACTAGAACTTTTTTTCTTCCGGGAAAATATTCACAAGTATGGTATTACTTTTTCTATCTTCCACTGAAAAATTTAGAATTGAACTTTAAATTTCTTTATGTCTTTGTGAAATAAAGAACTTAAGTGGAGGAGGGGATCGGAAGCCTTTGGGGTTGTGGTAGGGGACCTCACAACACCGTTCAAATGTCTCTAACTGTTTCACCGAAATAATTCCCTAAAATAATAATTTGTTCTGAAAAGATATAATAAAGCCTTAAAAAGTATTATAATGGAGGCTCAGGAGTCTTTGGGGTGCCGGGTGGTCACACAAAATCAGAAAAAATTTTCAATGTTCCTTTAGTAGCTATGCAATTAGATTAAAAATGAAGATATTTATGCAGAGTTTCAGGTAGCTATGGCTAAGTTTGCTAAAAGACCAGTTATTTTCTTGCGAAAACACACAAAATAAGAAAAAATAACTGAACCCCCCATGTAACTGAACCCCTGTATAACCGAAACCCCGTACAACTGAACCCCCCATGTAACTGAACCCCTGTATAACCAAAACCCTGTACAACTGAACCTCCGTGCTACTCGACCCCATTTAACTAATCCCCGTGTAACTGAATCCGCATGTAACTGAACCCTCGTGCAACTCAACTCCCTCAAAACACTTTTCAGCCATTTCTTGTTAATTTTTTTTATTTCTAAACTATTTAAAATTGACAACACTGTGCAAATCATCACTTGTGTATTATACAGTACACATCGACGAGGTAAAGCTAGGTCAAGTCACAATGTCATTCTATCGTTACTTTTCAATTAAGCTATTGAATACCTTCTACCAATGTCTCTTGTAGGCGTCAAATCTATTAAGTATCTGAGCATATTCTTTGTATTGTTGATGCAAGCATCCCATTCTTTAATTACCCGTGAGGCATTCTTAACCATCGCAATACCTTTACGCAAATACCTTTTCGCAAAAAATTCGCAAATCTCGTAAACTAAAGAAGTAATTACCCTTTTCAAAAACATTAGTCCTTCTATTAATGAACCCATGAAACGAAACCGGTCTGATAGCATCACACAATCTCGCTCCTAGTTCCAAAAATGGAATGCATGTAGCGTTCGTAGTATTAGGTTTAAAAACCTATTATCCAAGTTAAAAACAAAAACCTACTAATCAACTTACAGATGAATGACCATGGATTTAACCTAAAAAAAACTTGTATATCATGAACTAGAAATCTACGTCAGAAAAACTTGTCCTTAAATTGTGTAAATCTCTTGGCAAAGATGTAATGACCTCTAGAATAGAACTACCAGAAAAACCTGTTTGGTACGGAGGGGCCATAGAAGTATAAGGCTATGTGAGAGGATACTCACTCTCTTTGAAAGGGTGTAATGCCCCTGTAGAATAGAATTACCTACCAGAAAAACCGGAAGGAACATAAAGTCGTAGAATTCATTATTAGCATTCTACTCCAGTATTCTTAAAAACTAAATGTTGATTTAAAATTAAATCAAAACACACTGTTTGTATGCTGGTTGCCAATAAGACATCTCAGCAATATACCAAGAACGACCGAGGATATTAAGCTCAAACTTTCGGGGCTACTTCTATTACTATTTCTACTCTTAAAATTTTACTAAATCAAAAAAGTGTAAGCGTATCCAGAGTGTCTGTGAAAGAACATAAACATAATTTTTGGGGAATGGTATTATTTTTTATTTATCAGGTCAACTAAAGAATGTATATGACTAAATAAAACACTACTATTTGTGTCATGATTTTCAAAAGAGTTTATATTGTTAAAAATTGCTGAAAAAGTTTCTCCAGTATACAAATAGCAGGCCAAACTATACATTCTTGAAGGAATTAAGTAAAAAAAAACAAGTTTTTTTTTAACTAAAAGTAAGGAGCGACATTAAAATTTAAAACGAACAGAAATTATTCCGTATATGAAAGGGGCTGTCCCCTCCTCAATACCTCACTCTTTACGCTAAAGTTTGACTCTGTCACACAACTTTATATTTTAAAACAATAAAAAACTTTAGCGTAAAGAGCCAGGCGTCGAGGAGGGGAAAGCCCCTTTCATATACGGAATAATTTCTGTTCGTTTTAAGTTTTAATGTCGCTCCTTACTTTTAGTTAAAAAAACTTTTTTTTTAGTTAATTTCTGACTGTTTTTGAATTAATGCAGCTTTGATTTTGGCTCACCGTACATGAATAATTAAAACAAAAGTCGCATATTAATTTTCCTTTTTTTGACTAATTGGCTTTCTTGGCTTTTGACATTGGCTTTTGTTCTGACGTAATTTACGAATTAACTTACGTAACAAATTTCTATGTTCGTATGTTTTTATTACATATATTAGGAAGTTTGCCCCCTAGTCAATAACTCGCTCCTTACGCTGAAGTTCGAATTTTGTTTGAATCACAAACCCCTGAATCACAAAAGCCGGTTAATTAGAATAGATAGCTCTCTTGAAAGTACTAAAAAACTTTAGCGTAAAGAGCGAGGCATTGACTAGGGGGCGAACCCCTCATATACGTAATCATTTCTGTTCGTTTTAAGTTTTAATGTTGCTCCTTACTTTCAGTTGAAAGTAAGTAGTTTTTTATTTAATAGCGTAAAGACCGAGGTATGGATGACAGGACAAACCCCCTAATATACGTAATAATTTCTGTGCGTAAAGAGCGAGGCATTGACTAGGGGGCGAACCCCCTCATATACGTAATCATTTCTGTTCGTTTTAAGTTTCAATGTTGCTCCTTACTTTCAGTTGAAAGTAAGTAGTTTTTTATTTAATAGCGTAAAGACCGAGGTATGGATGACAGGACAAACCCCCTAATATACGCAATAATTTCTGTTCGTTATAAGTTTCAATGTTGCTCCTTACTTTTAGTTGAAAAAAAATTTATTTAAAATCAATTTCTTGACGTTTTTTAAATAATGCTGGGAAATCCAGAACCTTATGTAAAATCCCTTCCCCCATGAAAAATTCCTCCACGGAAAGATCCTCCATGTAAACCAACCCCTACCCCCCCCCCTCACCAGAAAAAATTCCCCCTGAAAATGTCTGTGTACTTCGCACTAGTCTATGTTGTGTATAAAAAATGGACAAAGGTTGAAACTTGCAACCCCTCCCCTGGGAACTGTGAGGAATTAAGCCATCCTTAAAGATATATCTTTTTAATTTTTCGACTATGCTGAACAAAATGGCTATCTCAAAATTTTGATCAAGTGACTTTGGGAAAAATGAGCGTGGGAGGGGGCCTAGCCGCCCTCCAATTTTTTTAGTCAATTAAAATGGCACTAGAACTTTTAATTTCCGTTCGAATTAGCCCTCCCGCGATATCCTAGGACCACTTGGTCGATATGATCACCCCTGAAAAAAAATAATAAACACGCAAACCATGATCTTTCTTCTGGCAGAAAATGCAAATATTCCACATTTATGCATACAGGAGCTTGAAACTTACAGTAGGGTTCTCTGATACGTCGAATCTGACGGTGCGATTTTGTTAAGGTTCTATGACTTTTATGGGGTGTTTCTCTCTTTTTTGGAAATAAGGCAAATTTTCTCAGGCGCTTAACCTTGGATGGGAAAGACTAAACTTAATAAAACTTAAATATTTGAGATCAGCAAACAAATTTGATTCTTTTGATGTATCTATTGGTATCAAATTCCGTTTTTTAGAGTTTCGGTTACTATTTAGCCGGGTAGCTCCTTACTTTTTTTATTGTTTTATTATTGTTTTCTTATTGTTTTAAAAAATAGAGTTGTGAGAGAGTCTAACTGTTGTGTAAAGAGCAAGGCTTTGAGGAGGGGGCAGCCCCATGGCTCACCGCAAATGAATAATTAAAAACAAATTTGCATATTAATTTTCTTTTTTTGATTAAATGGCTTTCTCAAAAGTTGCTTCATTTTATTTACGAACATTTTTATTAGTAATAAATAGTAGGAGAAGGGGTACTCCAGGACGAGATTTAATGTCCTTGGTAGAAGCCCATTGAATACTACCGGGAGTGACGTCACAGCCACAAGCCCATCTAATACTACCGGGAGTGACATCAGACCAGATTTCTGGGAATTATTAGCATTGGATTTGCGCAGTAGGATGTTGTCGCTACAGACAGGAATTACGTCGAACCTATAGAACTTCGATTGTGTAAGAGTTCATGACAGAGAAATCAATAGGCTTCATGAGAATTTAAATATATCTGTGCATAGTTGTCGATACACAAAGGAACCTTCAGAAATTAATTTTAGAGGATTATTTGGGAGAAACAGTTTGAGATAGTTTAGGGATCAATTGGACAGAAAAAAGTTAGAATTTCTAGGTTGTGGTCGCTATAATACGCAAGTTCAAATTTTCAATATAGAGGCTACATTAAGAGTTATAAATGTGTAAGAAAAAAGTTATCAGAACAGGAACCTTCAGAAATTACTTTTAGAGGGATATTTGGGTGAAACCGATTGTGATATTTTAGGGATTATTTGGACCTCATCTTTCGGGAGTTGACAAGCGAACGGATTGAACATTCAATTCTGACACTTTTTTTGCTTAACATTATCAAATTCGATAATTTAGAATGATATCTTTAAAAGTTCCCCATAAACTAAAGGATTCCTGACTACAACTTCTAAAAATTACTGACCTTAGATACTTTCACTTCAACTGTTCTAGCAGACATTCAGCAATAAAATCAGTATTAAAAGAAAATTAAGGAAAAAGTTAGAATTCATAGGTTGTGGTCGCTATAATACACAAGTTCCAATTTTCAATATAGAGGCTCCATTAAGAGTTATAATTGTGTAAGAAAAAAGTTATCAGAACGTCATATTAGACCTCATCTTTCGGGAGTTAGACAAGCGAACGGATTGAACATTCAATTCTGACACTTTCTGGCTTAACATTATCTTTTTAAAAGTACCCCATGACCCAAATGGTTCCTGATTCCGACTTCTAAAAATTACTAACCTTAGAGACTTCCACTTCAACTGTTCTTGTAAAAATCCAGCAATAAAATCAATATTAAAAGAGAATTGAGGGAAAAGTTAGAACTCCTGGAGTGTGGTTACTATAACACACAAGGTCAAATTTTCTATATACAAGCTCCTTTAAGTGCCACAAACTTGTAAGAAAAAAGTTATCGAAACGTCATTTGAGACTTCGTCAGTGGCAGCTTTGAAAAGCGATTGGATTGAAAGTTCCGTTGTGACACTTTCTGGCTTAACATTATCTTTTTAAAAGTCCCCCATGAAAAAAATGAGTCCTGATTACGACTTCTCTAAATTACTAACCTTAGACACTTCCACTTCAACTGTTCATGCAAACATCCAGCAATAAAATCAATATTAATTGAGAATTAAGGAAAAAGTTAGAATTTCTAGGTTGTGGTTGCTATAATACACAAGGTCCAATTTTCAATATAGAGGCTCCTTTAAGAGTTATAAATGTGTAAGGAAAAAATTATCAAAACGTCATATCAGACCTCATCTTTCGGGAGTTAGACAAGCGAACGGATTGAACATTCAATTCTGACACTTTCTGGCTTAACATTATCTTTTTAAAAGTTCCCCATGAAAAAAATGAGTCCTGATTACGACTTCTCTAAATTACTAACCTTAGACACTTCCACTTCAACTGTTTATGCAAACATCCAGCAATGAAATCAATATTAAAAGAAAATTGAGGGAAAAGTTAGAATTTCTGGGTTGTGGTCGCTATAATACACAAGTTCCAATTTTTAATATAGAGGCTCCATTAAGAACTATAAATGTGTAAGAAAAAATTTATCAGAACGTCATATCAGACCTCATCTTTCGGGAGTTTGACAAGCGAACGGATTTATAATCCAATTGTTATACTTTCTCTCTTAACAATATCTTTTTCAAAGTTCCCCACCACGTGAATGAATCCTGATTTCGGCTTCTAAAAACTGCTAACCCTAGACACTTCCACTTCAACTGTTCTTGCAGACATCCAGCTATAACTATCAATATTAAAAGGAAAATTATCACCATTTTCAGACATTATGCACATCGAAAACAACTATCTTTAAACCCTTTTACCGATCTGCTAATTTAAACGGGTTGATACAGTTTGAAGACGTTCATGAAACGTTGAATACTTCTTTGTTCTTAAGTAAGGCACGAACTTTAGAGACAGAAATTAAATTTTAGATGAATCTACAGAGTTTAAACTTTGTTCAATTTATGCTTTTTTTCATATTTTTTATTATTTTTGCGGATTGAGTTCAGAAGGGCATTTATGGTGAATCTTTATTTTTAAGTCGGATTTGAAAAATTAAATAAACTTATTAATTTGAATGAGAGCAACTCGTACAAGTTTGAAGTAATCGGGGATTACACTCTATTGGGGGGGGACAAATTTTATTCAAAGAGCTATGTGAACTAGACTTAGCAACAAACAAGGTACATCTGAACGTACCTCTGCTACACTATAGAGGAATAATTCAAGAGCTCATTGCTTACCTAACAGTGTCTTTCTTTTTCAAAACTAGCTGGTTGAAATATTTAACAATGTAGGCAATTTATGAAAACTATAATTTTTAGGGAGGTGAGGGATGATCCAGGGGCACATTGAGTACATTCCTATACCCTTCTTTTTCAAAATTAGCTTTTAGAAATATTAAACAACGTTGGCAACTTATGAAAACTTTTAGGAAAGTTGGGGAAGATCCAAGGGCTCATTGGGTACATTCCTATGCCTTTCTTTTTCAAAATTAGCTGGTGGAAATATTAAACAATGTAGACAACTTATGAAAACTTTAATATTTTTTAAGGAGTGGAGGGATGATATAAGGGCTCATTGGGTAAATTCTTATGCCCTTCTTTCTCAAAATTAGCTGGTGGAACTATTAAATAATGTAGGCAACTAATGAAAACTTTAATTTTTTAGGGAGGTGGGGGATGATCCATGGGCTCATTGGGTAAATTCTAATGCCCTTCTTTTTCAAAATTAGTTGGTGTAAATATCAAACAATGTAGGAAACTTATGAAAACTTTAATATTTTTTAGGGGGGTGGGGGATGATCCAGGGGCTCATTGGGTACATTTCTATGTCCTTCTTTTTCAAATTAGCTGATGGAAATATTAAACAATGTGCGCAACTTATGAAAACTTTAATATTTTTGTAGGGCGGTGGTGGATACTCCGAGGGCTCATTTGGTACGTTCTTGTGCCCTTCTTTTTCAAATTACCCTCCTTCCTCCATCTTTTTCTCAAAATGACATGAAATATGCTTGCGGCTTGCCAATATAAAATATAATTTAGCATTGGAGTATACTAAAAAAGTTGAAACCAATAAAGTTGTAGATGCCAAGAAAAATAATTTTAATATAGAAATTCAGGACAATCCTTAGAGATCAACTAGTGAGATGATTATGGATTTGAACCATCAAGGACCGCATTCACTTTTTCCAACTTTTTATTTTTACATTTCCTAGAATGATATAAAACATACTTAAAACATAAAAAAATTATATTTAATATTTTCTAAATTCAAAATAAGTTCCACTTTAATTCTAAGTTTTCTTAACGAAGTGACGAAAAGTTCAAGTTCACTGCTGAATTTTGTCAATGATAAGAAATAATTTGCAGATTAATTCTAATTTTCCAAAGAAAATAAAAAGGTTCCACTTCAGTTCTGATTTTTCTCAAAGAGATGAAACAAATTTAAAGTTCTGTTCTAAATTTCTCGTTAAAGATAAAAAAAAGTTATACTTTGATTGTGAATATTCGCCATGAAGATAAAGAGTTCCATTTTAATTCTGAGTTTTCTCAAAGAAGTGAAAAAATGTTCAAGTTCTGTTTTGAAGATAAAAAGCTCCACTTTAATTCTTAGTTTTCTCAATAAAGTGAAGAAAAGTTCAAGTTCTTTTCTGAATTTTCTCAAATAAAAATTTAATTTACGGATCAATTCTGTTTTTTTCCAATGAAAACGAAAAGGTTCCACTTCAGTTCTGATTTTTCTCAAAGAGGTGAAAAGAAATTTAAAGTTCTGTTCCAAATTTTTCGTAGAAGATACAAAAAATTTATACTTTGATTATGAATATTCGCCATGAAGATAAAGAGTTCCATTTTAATTCTGAGTTTTCTCAAAGAAGTGAAGAAACGTTCAAGTTATCTTCTGAAAATTTCACAATGAAAAGAAAAAGTTACTGTTCTATTTTAATTTTCTGCAAAGAAAATAAAAAAATAAAAAAAGGTTCCACTTCAGTTTCTAATTTTCTCAAAGACATAAGAATTTAAAGTTTTATTCAAAATTTTTCTGTTGAAGATAGAAAAAAGTCATACTTCGATTGTGAATATTCTCCAAGATAAAAAGATCCTCTTTAATTCTGAGTTTTCTCAATGAAGGAAAGAAAAGTTCAAGTTCTCTTCTGAATTTTCTCAAAGAAAAAAAAGTTACATATAAATTCTAATTTATTCAAAAACAATATCTTAAAAAAGAGGTTCTGCTTCATTTCTAAGTTTTCTCAAAGAGTAGAAAAAATTTATAAGTTATGTTCTAGATTTTTCACAGAAGATGGAAAAAGTTATACTTCGATTCTGAATATTCTCCATGAATTTAAAAAGGGACCACTTTAATTCTGAGTTTTCTCAAATAAGTGAATGAAGTTCGAGTTCTCTTCCGAATTTTTCCCCACGAAGAGAAAAAGTTCCACTTTAATTCTGAGTTTTCTCAACGAAGTGAAGAAAAGTTTATGTTCTCTTCTGAAATTTTGTCAAATAAAAAAAAGTTACAGTTCAATTCTAATTTTTTCCAAAGAAAATAAAAAAGCTTCTACTTCAGTTCTTAATTTTCTCAAAGACATAAAAAATTTAAAGGTCCGTTCAAAATTTTTCCGTAGAAGATAGAAAAAGTTATACTTTGATTGTGAATATTCTCCTTGAAGATAAAAAGTTCCAGATTAATTCTAAGTTTTCTCAACAAAGTGAAGAAAAGTTCAAGTTCTCTTCTGAATTTTCTCAATCAAAAGAAATAAGCTACAGATCAATTGTAAATTTTTTCTCAAAGAAAATAAAAAGATCTCTCTTCTGTTCTTATTCTTCTCAGAGATGAAAACATTTAAAGTTCTATTTTAAACTTTTCATAGTAGGTGGGAAAAAGTTGTACAGTTGTTTTGGATATTCGCAAAGAAGATAAGGGGCTCCATATTAATTCTGAGTTGTCTCAAAGAAGTGCAAAAATGTTCAAGTTCTCTTCTGAAGATAAAGAGTTCGACTTCAATTCTGACTTTTGTCAATAAAGTGATGAAAAGTTCAAGTTCTCTTCTGAATTTTCTCAATGAAAAAATAAGTTAGAGATCAATTCTAATTTTGTACAAAGAAAATAAATTTTTCTGGAATATTTTTCTAAGTCCAAAAAGTTCAGTCCAATAAAAATAGGTTAGACTGACCTGACAGAGAGACATGCAAAAAGTTAGGTTAATTTAGGTTCACTTAGAGTGGCGCACCACTCTAAGTGAACCTAAATTAACTTAACTTTTTGCATGTCTCTATATCTATGACTGTGTGTCTGAGCGGGTGTGCTGCCATCTATAACCAGTCTAACCTTCTGTTTTTGGGACTGAATTTTTTGACATAGAAAAATATAATTTTTTTTTTACCAATCTTAAAATGACATGAAATATGCTTGCGGTTGCACCGATCGTACTCTATGCTTGCTCTTACACACGAAGCGGCTTTCCCAGTGGTACTCTCCGGTAGGTTATCGAGGCTACCTAGTTTATTGCATGTATTAAATCAGTAATTTTCACACATTGGAAGGATAAACACCTGCATCATATTTAAAAAAAAAAACTGAAAATGAATTATTCGAGGAAAGTGTGTACACATGAAAAAGTAATCGTTGCGTTGAATGCTGACAAAGAGAAAATAAAAAGGTTCCACTTCAGTTCTGATTTTTCTCAAAGAGGTGAAAAAAATTTAATATTCTGTTTTAAATTTTTTATTAAAGATAAAAAAGAGCTATACTTTGATTGCGAATATTCGCCCTGAAGATAAAGAGTTCCACTTTAATCCTGAGTTTTCTCAAAGAATTGCAAAAATGTTCAAATTCTCTTCAGAATTTTCTTAAAGAAGAGGAAAAAAGTTAGCTCAATTCTGTATTTTACCAATTAAGAGAAAAAAGTTCTACTTCAGTTCTGAATTTGGGAGACATGAAAAAAAAAATTAAAAGTTCTGTCCTAAATTTCTCTATAGAAGATAGAAAAGAAGTTACGGTTGAATTCTGAATATTCTCCATGAAGATATAAAAAGTTCCACTTTAATTCTGAGTTTTCTCAGAGAAGTGAAGAAAAGTTCGAGTTCTCTTCTGAAGATAAATAGTTCCACTTTTAATTCTGGTTTTTCTCGAAAAAGTGAAGAAAAGTTCAAAGATCTCTTCCGAATTTTCTCAAATAAAAAAAGTCAGAGTTCAATTCTAAATTTTTCCAGAGAAGTTAGGAAAAAGCTATATTTCGATTCTGAATTGTGTGTGTGTGTGTGTGTGTGTGTGTATGTGTATGTGTATGTGTGTGTGTATGTGTATGTGTATGTGTATGTGTATGTGTATGTGCGTGTGTATGTGTATGTGTGTATGTGTATGTGTGTATGTGTATGGGTGTATGTGTGTGTATGTGTGTGTATATGTGTGTGTGTGTGTGTGTGTGTATGTGTGTATGTGTATGTGTATGTGTATGTGTATGTGTGTGTGTATGTGTGTGTGTATGTGTGTGTGTATGTGTGTATGTGTATGTGTGTGTGTGTATGTGTGTATGTGTATGTGTATGTGTGTGCGTGTGTATGTGTGTATGCGTGTGTATGCGTGTGTATGCGTGTGTATGCGTGTGTATGCGTGTGTATGCGTGTGTATGCGTGTGTATGCGTGTGTATGCGTGTGTTTGAGTGTGTATGCGTGTGTATGCGTTATTATGCGTGTGTAATCGTGTTTAATCGCATTTATATGATGCGTGTGTAAGAGAGTAAATGCGTGTGTAAGCATGTGTAAGCTTTCTAAAGCGTGATAAAGCGTGTGTATGTGTGTATGTGCGTATACGCTCGTATGCGTGTTTATGCTTGTTTAAGCGTGTTTAAGCGTGTGTATGAGTGTGTCTGTGTGTATATGTGTGTGTCTCTGTGTCTGTGTTTGTCTATTTGTGTCTCTGTTTGTGTATGTGTGTGTCTGTGTGTTTATGTGTGTGTATGTATGTGTATGTGTGTGTTTGTGTGTGTTTGTGTGTGTATGTGTGTTTATTTGTCTGTATTTGTGTTTATGTGTGTTTATGAGTATGTATGTCTATGTGTATGTGTGTGTGTATGTGTGTGTGTTTGTGTATGTGTATGTGTGTGTGTATGTGTGTGTGTATGTGTGTGTGTATGTGTGTGTTTGTGTGTGTTTATGTGTGTATATGTGTGTGTGTGTGTATATGTGTGTATGTGTGTATGTGTGGTTGTTTGTATGTGTGTATGTGTGTATGTGTTTATGTTTGTATGTCTTTATGTGTTTGTGTGTGTGTGTGTGTTTGTGTGTTTTTTTGTTTGTGTGTATGTGTGTTTGTGTGTGTGTGTGTGTGTGTGTGTGTGTGTGTGTGTGTGTGTGTGTGTGTGTGTGTGTGTGTGTGTGTGTGTGTGTGTGTGTGTGTGTGTGTGTGTGTGCGCGTGCGTGTGTGCGCGTGCGTGTGTGTGTGTGTGTGTGCGCGTGCGTGTGTGCTATTAACAAAATTTGTAATTTATTATGCACTCGTTTTATAAATAATGCTATAAGCAAAATTTGTAATTTATTATGCATTTGTTTTGTGAATAATGCTATAAGCAAAAATTCGTAATTTACTATGCATT
The DNA here is from genome assembly GCF_049724085.1 of Artemia sp. Qi Xiang Cuo. Lineage (NCBI taxonomy): Eukaryota > Metazoa > Arthropoda > Branchiopoda > Anostraca > Artemiidae > Artemia > Artemia sp. Qi Xiang Cuo. The sequence continues at coordinate 50,855,012 of NC_142796.1, forward strand.
TGTTTGATAAATACGAATCCAATAAAAAAAAAATTGTTTGGTAAATCCAACTAAGAGAAAAATAGTGTGCTATAATTGTGATAAAACTTTCGTCAAAGAAAAAAAACTCAATCCATTCATTTTCTAGTTTCAGGGGGAATTTACGAAAACAACTGCCTTCCCTGGCCCAGGACTTCAAAATATCATGGGTAATTGTCCCCTCTCACCGGATGATGTTAGTGAAGGTACGTCATTTAGTATCCCCCTGGATTTTCAATTTACAACTGAAGAAATGGACAGCCTTATGCAAATTGTTGGACCATATGTTTCCGGGGACATTTTTGACGATGACTTTATAATTAGTGAATTGGATCCTGTAAAAATAGATGCAGGACATGAAAATAGTATCGCGTCCCCGGAACTACGTGAATTTTATTTTCTGGAGTCTACTCTAGGTCACTTGCAAACACATAGAGTAGATTTGAATCCCCCCCCCCCCCCCGAGGAAAACCTGGTTGACGGGAGTGTCATTATAACAGACCCTGTAAATGTTTTTTATACCTAAGTCGACTGAATTCGACCACTTATTGAAATTCAGATTCAGAATTAGGGGGTCAGGGAGGGATTAAAGCCTCAAGCAATCAAAAAGTTCATGTACGACAGGGGACATCTGGGAACATTATCTTTTTTAATTTTTCAGCGGGTGGCCAAGATTTCGATACAGTTTAAACTTAATTCAACGGTAACTTTTTTCATCAATGTCATGAGATAGACATTGACTTTGGCCACGTTTAACGAGAGGGGAGGTGGGTCCACAATTTTATACATTGAACACATGGATCTGAATCTCAGTAGATTTAAAAAAACTTTATTTTAAAAGGGGCGGGGAGTAACAAAATAAAATGCCACCCAGATTTGTCAGCTACAGGAGGGGTTCAGGGTTTCAAATTTGAAACAGGGCTGCAATGCTTTAAATATGCATTTTTGGTAGCAGCCCATAAAACATTAAAAAAAGATTCAAGAATGAAAAATCTCGACAGACTTGCGCGTAACGGTGGAGAAAATTTCCCTAAAGAAAATTTTGATTGTTTAGAGGGAAAGTATCCGTTGTCCTTAAAAGAAATAACCATATTTGAAAAAGCAAATGGAAATCTTGGGTTGGGGGTGGTTGTTCTCCAGTATGACACAGAATTTGTAAATGGGGGAAAGAAACCAAATAAAAAGGAGTTTTATATTCATCTAGGACACCGTTGGTAGATAATGTTAAAAATTGGGTTTGGGTTATTTATGAGCCTCCCAAAGATGTAAATTCCTATGGTAATTTTTTCCCCGTTTTGGCAATAAGTCGAATCTTATCTCAAGGTGTGAAGAAAGGGGATCGTCACTATTGCCCCATGTGTCTTTCCCCATTCACATCTGAACGAACATTCACGGATCACATGAGATAGTGCAAAATTCATGTCAGTCAACGACGACAAACGCAAACAGAAGGTAAAAAAACTTAACAATTCCAAAACTTCCAAAATTCCCTGCAACAAGTTGATAAATTAGCCTTGAGTTTTGATTCAAGACTATTGGAGGTATCAAACCCATCAAGGTCAAATATAGTCACAAATATAGTCAAGCAACACAAACTAGTTGCGTGTTCCTATGCGCATGCCCGTCGCGATTCCAATAATAAAATACAGCTGGAAGAGTTTTTTTTGGCTATGGATGAGGAGGGTAGCATGGAGAAGTTATTGGTGTCTTTAATAAAAACAGCGAACGATGCAATTTCACGATTGCGTCACACCAACTACCCAATGTCATTATCAGATAAGGAGCAACTGGCACTTGAAAAGGGGACAGTTTGTTGGGTTTGTAGAAGTGCTCTTGCCCAAAAAGACGCAGTCCAGGATCATAATCATTTTATTGACCATAATACAACGTAAAATAATAGCTGTTGGGGATGGACTCACAATTCATGTACTTTAGAAATTACAAAGTAACTTTTCCTGTCGGTTTTCATACATAATTCTAACTACGATCTGACGCAGTTGCTACCAGCAATGACACATTTTTAAGGAAATTGAACTGCGGATGATGTATGGCTGATAGACAGCTTTTCCTACAAAATCATTCCTAAATCATCAGAAAAGTTGCTTGTTTTGGAATTTATGTGGATATGTGTTGAAGACGACGTTGAGTACACGAATAAAATTTGATTTTTAGATTCCTACAGTTTTTTCCCCAAATCATTGAGCGAATTAATTCAAGTGCCGAAAAATGATGACGGCTGCAACACTTTCCCCCTTCTCAAGCAACAATTTCCAAATGATTTATACGATTTGTTGACGGTCAAGGGCATCTATCCTTTTGATTATTACTGTTTCATGTCGAGATTTTCCGAGGAAACTATTCCATCGATCGAATCGTTTTACGACAGTCTACACGATCGTAGGTGCACCCCCGATGAATACAGTTCTGCTAAAAAAGTGTGGGCAGAGGGAGGGTGTAAAAATGGGTTTGACTACTGCAAGCTGTATTTGTCGAGTGATGTGTTAAATTTGTTAGACGTTATGTGTAAAAATACGGACAAAATCTATGGGGAATTTAATCTTGATTTGGGGTATTATTTTTCAGCTCCTCATCTGGTAATGGACCTCATCCTAAAAATTAACGGGGAAAAAATTGGGCTAATCACCGACATCGATCAGCACCTGTTCATCGAGAGGTCAATGAGGGCTGGATACGTTTTTCACGGAGATCGTATCTTGGAAACTGATCCAACTGGAGAGAAGACGGGGACAAAATCAGATGCAGTTTTCCTTGATATGAATTCTCTCTACCCCTCGGCCATGTCCCATTATGCACTACCCTGCGATGACTACAAATGCCTCAATGATCCTCAAGCTCCCCATTTCCCCAACATTGACAGCGTTGAGGAGAATGGACCGGTTGGATGGTTTTTTTAATTGATGGGGAGATACCAGTTGAGCTTCACGATTCAGTAAAGGATTTTGTTTTTCCGTGCATCAATAGACCTGTGACTAGGGAATCTTTGAGCCCTCGCAACAGACGTTTAGTCGAGGTGGACGGATTGCATTGGTCACCTTCAAAACAAAAACTTATTGCTGACCTTCTGCCGAAAAAAAATATTGTTGTACATCATGTGGCTTTAAAATGGATGTGCAACAACGGTTTCAATGTCAAAAACGTTCATAGAGCCCTCCAGTTTAGCCAAAAACCCTATCTGAAAACATTTGTTGACACTTTCATTAAGAAACGTTCTGAAGCGCAGACGAAAGCCGAAAAAGAAATTTATAAGCTCATTTTGAATTCGGCTTTCGGTAAAATGTGCGAGTGTTCGCAATAGGAATCGTTGTGACTTCGTGACCGATCCCGAACAATGTGCTCGAATTATTGCCGATCCAAATTACACTTCCTTCAAAATCATTGGCCAAGACATGGTACTATTGAATAGGAAAAAAAGAAGCATTGTATTAAATAAAAATATTGCTGCAGGCAGTGCGATCTTGGAGATCTCTAAAAAGCTCATGTTGGAATTCTACTATAATGTGGCTAGGGTACAGTGGCCGTAGAAGGGGCAAGTAGAGGTCTGCTACGGGGACACAGATTCTCTACTGCTAAAAGTAAAAACCCGGGGCTCACGGCCCGGGGGGGGGGGCGACCGGCCGCCAGCGGGGGGCGCGCCGCCACTACCAAATATTTTTTTTTACTTAGAGCAGATTTTTGTGCTTTTGTAAATATACATGTTGCATTAAAAAAAAGTGATATTATTTTAAGTGCTTTTTCTAGTGCATTTCTTATAAATAAATTTAAAAAGTGCATTTTTCTTTGTTTTCTGTAAAGTGCTGTTTATAATACAAGAGATGTGATTTTTCATTGATTTTGTTCTTGAACAGACTAGTTAGCAATAGGGAAATTATTAAGTCATTAGTAAACTATACTCTACTGTAAGTTGTCCAGGTGAACTGTTGAAGGGAACATGTATCAATTTAAAACACCATTCAGATCGTTTCTGTGTGGGCCGTCAATGTCAGGCAAAACAACACTCTTAACTAAAATAATTAAAAATTGCGATAAAATGTTTGTGGAAAAGCCGAAAACAATATACCAATGTTAAAGTATTTGACAGGATTCATACAATAAAATAAAATCAATTGATACAACGGGATTGGTGAAAATACAACTTATACATCAGCTTGGTGTGTTCAGCATTGTTTAACCACAATCTCTTGGTTGGTTATCGACAATCTTGTAAAATCTATTGAAGAATGGTCCCAGTAAATCCTGCAATTATTCACCATTCGCTCTCATCATGAACAGATTTCCATTACTCTGGTTCTACACAATCTCTTTCATCAGAGCAAATGTATGCGAACACTTGCATTGAACTGCACCTACTATATCATCTACAGAGTTGTTCGTGATTCTAGGTCCCTAATAACTATCAATAAACAAATATACCCCGGGGCACCTAAATTTTTGCTCTCAGGGTATAATCAGGCAACTAATAAGCCCTACGGCTATATCCTATTGGATCTTAATCAAAATACACCCGAGGATTTGCGTGTAGTCACAGATATTTTTGACAATGAAATTACAGTATATCTCCCCGTGAATAGTAAAAAGACCTATTAGTTGCTATCATGACACTGAAGAAACTACATGAAAATAGACATTTATTTACAGTTCTAAGCACTTCAAAACCCCCACTTAGGAAAGCCATACTCAAACATGGTATTGACAATGATTTCATTAATCTAATATCTGAACTTAGTTTGAATTTGACCGAGGGCAATGTTCAACTGCCAGAAGTAGTTAAGCAGCTGGCAATTAAATATCGTTCCATTGTACTTTCCGGGGTATCTAAGAACAAAGTAAAGAATTTTAAAAAGGCCTGTATTTTCAAAGTAGGTATTATCTTTTTTACGCTTACATCGACGGCAACTATAGGACCTCTAATCAGTTTTTCCTAGAGAATGGCCAAACCCTAAAAATACAAAGCAGTAGAACCCACTCTCTCACCCGTCGAATACTTTGAGAGCAATTTAAATAAATTCATTGACAATGAAAATATTGAGGATGATAAAAAACTTCTTTTACTTTAAGATACACTTCACTGAGTGGATAAACATAAGTCATATCGTGTGAAAACCAATGGTATTGATCACAAAAAAAGAATCATCTCCTCGAGATTCTGCTTCTGCTGCTGCTGGTACAAAATTAAAGAAGGCGTTATTGTATTCAATTTTATCGAAATTTGTAAATCTAAGGCCCCTCTCATATCTTCAACAATTAACACGACTCCGAACATATCTCATGGAAAGTGGTCAAGATCATATTCAAGTTGATAGCAATGGGAAAGAGATTATAATTCAAGGCAAGAGCTATAATTTACTTGATTTAATCTATGATATGGTTGAAAATCGTAAAGGACTATTATCATTTGACGCTCATCTATACAGCTTTCTAAATACATTAAACTTCCCCAAAAGTTTTATTAGCAATAGGCAAATTCTAAAAAAATTGAATGAACATCACCAACACCACCATTAAAATATGAACATGAAGAAGAAGATTTTAAATCAATGTTGGAAAATACTAGCACACCAAGTGGAAACTTGACAATAAGCAGGAGCAGCAACAAACCACTGATAGCTAGACAAAAGTGAAGACGTATCAATTCAACGTCACCACTACCACTACCACCAACCACCAGTATACAAAAGGATAGCGGACGTTACACTACACGTTTACATTCAAAATGGTTGAAGTCCGGAAACGTGTTTATGAAAATATTGGTGAAATGGGAAGTTTAAGTTCCCCCACCACTCTTTCCAATGTCACTGTTGTTCAAGCTAAAAGTGTACGAGACTATCTACAAAATGAATCAAGTTAAACTCTGCAGAGAAATCATAGACTTCGTGCTAATCATTATCGAAAAACTAAAGCCTTTTCCCCATTGAATATAATGCAAGCAGATCTCCTAACTCTAGATGAGATTCAAAGACGTCATAATACACCATAAAAGTACATTATACTTGCAATCAGTGTTTTTAGTCGCTATGCATATGCCAGTCCATTGCGCTCGAAGATGAGGTGTTGAAGTTGCTCAGGCTATTGAAAGTATTCTCGAACAGGATTCGTATAAAAAAATTCAAACGGATCGCGGTAGTGAATTTGTTAATCCCCATGTTGCAAAAGTACTAGCGAAATATAATACACTGCTCTATCATAGTCATTGTCCTGTAGAGGCTGCATTGGGCTAACAATTAATAAGAACTATTCGACTTTTAATTTCAAGATATTGTACATTTAAAAATACATCTGCTTTTATTCAGGATTTAGATAAAATCATGTTGATTTATAATCAACGACCTCATCGATCATTGTCCAATTCAACCCCAACGGAAGTTCATCATTTTGATCATGATACAATTGACACTTTTCTTAAAAAATATTACAATGAAACGAGTGTCAAGAAGAAAAAATTCAATGTTGGTGATACTGTTCAAATTAATAGGACAACTAATGTTTTTGAAAAGGGTAATTACTTGTGGTCCACAGAACTTTTTAAAGTGGCAAAAATCCTAGACACTAAACCCATAACTTATCGTCTGCGTGATACCAAAGATGAAAAGATTCTCGGCAGTTTTTATCACTATGAACTACAAAAAGTTAAAAATAGTAGCGAAATTTATCAAACTGAAAAGATATTAAAGACACGTACTCGCAGGGGTAGGAAACAGTTACTTGTTCGGTGAGTAGGATACAACTCTGATTTTGATTCTTGGATCGGTGTTGAAACTATTGACAATGCCCAATGATTTCTTTATAACATATATGTCCAATGTTTCCGATCCTTTCTACAACGAATTGAATACGACAAGTGATTTTTGGACGAAACTTTCCCCCGCTATCAAATTTGACGATGCATATGAAGTGGCTCTTGTCGATTGTATTCTCAAAAATACCTATGACATCCTGAGAAAGGATCGTGTGTTTGATATAAAAGTTATACCAATCTATTGGCCACTCTTCGTCGAATATGAATGGGTTGAATCACTTAAATCTAGCGAATATCCACATGTCAAATTAAAATATATTGAATATGATGATATGAGAGATTTGTGTCGTGCAATCAATAGAAAAATCTCATATCGTAGGAATGGTACATTCCATTTTAATTAGTCATTGGAACACGAGAGGATTTACATTACTTCGCGTATTGACAGTGAAATAATTATTCTCAATGATAATCTGAAAGATATTGTTGGCTTAAAACAGAATACGATCAACGGTAAAAATGCTCGCATTATTTACGGGATGGATCAAGTTATTTTTGCTGATTATCCACCTGGTTTTGGCTCGGAATCTTGCATATTTCTCTATGTATCCTTTGTGGAAACATCGAGAGTCGGTAATTCGAATGTACCCCTCCTACGTGTTCTTGAACGAAAAAAAAAACCCATAAACTTGTTCATCACTATAATATAAAGTATCTCTAGTATGTTCATGTAAACAATCCATATATGTAACTCTGTCAGTTAACACTAAGGAATAAATTGGATGAACCTCTAGCAATAACAAAATGCTTATCAGTGATCACATGTCCTTTTCCACTCATTGTCGGCGACACCAGCAGCATCTAAAATGAACAATAGAAGAATTTCAATTGTCTGTCCCGATATCGATTGCTATGTCGGTGCTCTGAGTCCACGTCAAATAGGCAATAGATTGGACTACTACAAGGGGCGTACTACAATGTCTGGCTATGGTCTTGGTAGCTGGTTTGCTAGACTGTTTCGTTCTGCACTACCCTTTACCAGAAATTGTCTTGTACCTACTGCATCGAATTTTGCTGCCTCCACACCAAATGACTGGGGGTCGATTAGGAATTTCAAGGAGCGTGTTAAGAAGAATATTAGATCTTCCGCAAGAGCTATTGGTGAGCAATTAAAATCTCGGCAAAATTGAAAGGGACTGAAAAGGATACGAGCGCGTCATTCACTGATCAGTCTCCACCCAGGTGGGAAGCGAAGGACATCAACAAGGTCTTCGAGAAATAAAACGACGAAGACTAGTAAAAAGATGAAAAAGAAAAAAGTTGTTAGATAAAAGAAGGATTTCTTCTCTTCAGATGACTTATCTCCCCAACGAGAAAACACATTCATCAATTAGTTTTTAATTGAATCTGTTCAATGCTGAAAATGCTGATGTCAGTGTCAAGTATGGTTACTATGAACAATTTAAGTCTCAGAACCCCCATTTGGAAAATATAATCTCTCAGATATTTTCCATTGAAAACTATTTACTTGATTTGTCATCAACATTTATTGATTTAAATTTTGCACTGAAGAAAAAGTCAGATAATAAAACTCCAACTGTTGCCGATGGTCTCTCCTGCGAAAAATGTTTTCTATAAAATCTGTTCAAACAAATTAATGTATTTATTAATGGAACATTGGTGAGCACTAGTAGTAATTTTTCCAACTATGCAAGCTACATACAATTTATGATGATGACACCAAAGGCATTCAAGGAGTTGAGAGGACAATCATTGGGCTATGAATTTCGATCAGGTGTTGATACTGACGGTGAGTTGACTACTGCAGTGACCCAGGAGTATCATCTGATTGGAAAATTAAATCATGATATATTCCATATATCCCAATGGTTACCCCCAATGTCAAGATTGACATAAAGTTGCAACTGGCCCCATCGAATTTCATTTTCAGAAACATACTTCCTGCAGCATTTGATGCAAATGTCATTATCACTTTGGCAATTCTCCTCGTCCGAAAACAACAGGTTATGGGCTCTGTTGCATTGGCAGTGGAAAAGCTAAGAGCCAATGGCAACAACATTAAACTTCTTGTCCTCCATACAATCACCAATCAACGTCACATTGCCACCGGCTCTCGTAGCTAAACCGATTCATCATTTATCAATGGAGAAATCCTATCAAAATTTGCTTTGGCCTTTGTGAAGAGTGTCAATGCTATTGGGTCCTGGACTGAATCCCCCCATGATTTCGATTTTTTCGGTCTATCTAGCCTTGTGTGCAAGGGGAATGGTATTCCATTGTAGACTCTATCTTTTGACAAAAAATCCTATAGAACTCTGTACGAGTTGACCATGCAATCCCTAGATCTTGACTCTCAACTATTTGAAAATGGAATAACTGATTCAATGTTTTCAAAAATCATGGGGTAATTGTTTTGGACTTGTCGGGGACTCAGGATATGAGCATAGTACGAACAGGGATTGTACGCTTAGAGTGCACATTTGCCGATGCTTTGACTGAGAGTATCACGCTAATATCATTGAGTCAATTTGAAACCTATTGGGAAATCACACCCGAAGGCAGTGTTCGACTATACCTAGCACCATGAACACAAACCATATAATCAGCGTATTTAGTATGGATCCATACATGTCCCAGTACAAGTCCTATTGCATACCATCGGAGTTCATCGAAAAAATTCCAAGTGTTAGCAATACCCTAAATCATTGTTAATAGCAGTCATTGACTTTGAAGACCGGCCATTGGCTGAGCATTTTTCAAAGAGCAATGAATATTGAATTTTTTTACCCTCTTGGCCTATCGTATAAATTATACACTCCTTACATCAGAAGCATTACTGAAAGCAGTGGGAAACCCATCATTCAAAATCAACGAAGAGTACAGGATTTCACGACTAAGACATGTGGCTTTCATGCTCTACTCTTTCATATTCAGATGTCGTGGCTATATCTACAAGCAGTTTCTTGACATCTACGTTGACTTACCTCGATTGAACGACTTGCTAGTGGAAAATATACTTACAAGCGTATTCAATATTGATTTTAGTGCCCTACGAATAAAATTTTCTCAAAATGTATGTGAAATTTCTTATTAATAAAAATAATGTATGTACATGATAAAAACGACTTTTCTACTTTTTAGATTTCATCTTCTACTAGGTATTTGTCGACAACAACTAATGCAGGTAGATTATCCGAATTCACAGTATACTGATCCTGATGTACTGCAATGTCAGGCTCGCATTTTCTACAGTAAAGTGTAACTTCACTCTTGTCATATCTCTTTGTATAGTCAATGATACCATTCTCATTCATTCTATAGAATTCACATGTTTCAATTTGTTTATTTGAAGTAATGTCACAAACAGTGTCCTCAAGTGCCGAATAACATTCTCTCACAGCCAAATAAAAATCAGTGGGCTTCTAATCATAGTAGACATTGTCTTCACAATGATGACATAAAAACAAAATTCTTTCTTTTTTCCCAAAGTTGAATTGCTGACCCGGCTCCTCCTCCCAGAACAATCTAAAACCACGACGATACCAATCTCGTAGCAATAAACTAAAATCACGACTAGGATTCTTTCGAATTATACCGGAATATGTATTCTCCCACTGATTATATTTATCATAATGGCAATTGGAGCATAGGTGGCCTCTAAGATGAGAGTCACACACCTCTCCAAAACAGGAATCACAACCTTTAATTTGTACAGCATATCCTTTATGCAATTTACACGAGTTGCATAATCTACACTTTTCATCATACTCATCAATCATTGTGCAAGTCTCACATGATGACCAGCTGCCCAGTGTGTACATACATAGTGGACATGTATGGACCATTTTTTCATGTGTTGACACTCTCACTGCCACAATGAAACTGAGCTAGCAACAACAACAAATTGAGAGAGAGAGAGAGAGAGGAGTAAATCATCCTTTAACTCCATCTTTCTCTGATTGGCCCTAAAAAAAATAGGTGTTGCCTCAAAAACCAGTCTGGTTGAAAAACATGGAGTTGAAACAAAGTTGTGTGGGGAATCCCCGTTCGTACTGCTCACTTTTTTGCAATGTGTAGGAACCAGTGGGGAGTCCCCGCTCGTTTGGAAAGGTACCAAGGAAAGGCAAGCCCCCCTACCCAGTAAAGGGTTAGTTTCATCTTTTCCTGAATTGAAAAAACGTTCATTCTTTAGTTCATTTTTGGAAGAAACAAAAACATTATGATTCTTTAAAAAAATTTCAATTTTTTTCGATAAATCTCGGAATATATGGTAAAGAGGTAAAGGTTTGTATCTTAGAATGTATTTAGATTAGAAGACAATCAAGAATTACTGAATAATACATAAAAGATGAAAACAAATTTATTAAATCATCGAAAATGTTTACAGACAGCAGACAATATCAAACTGGCATAAGAACAATATGCAAGAAACTATCAGCATAACTCATATGTTCACTAAGCCATTGTAACGGCATTTCCTGAGGAATGAAAATACCATGCAATACCACTTTAAAATCTCGCGCTAATTTTGGATCGCACTCATCAAGAAGATTTTTTAATGTATTCACCACACCTTCTGAATTATATGGTTTCATCTGAAATTGTATAAACGGCTTATCACCTCTGTCGGAAGTATAGAGACGGAAAGGTATGAATTTAAAGCCTTCAGGAGTTGATTCCATTAGCTTTTTATTGATTGTCCAAAACTGATCAAATTTATCATGTAGTATGCCACTAAACATTTGAGTCAAATCACGTTTCTGCATACAATTCACTTTATAATTCAAACGGCGTTTTAATAAATCAGCTTCTTTTAAGCAATTCACCCAAAAACTTTCCACAGTCTCTTTACTAGGGCAGTGGATAATTTCTTTTGGAACACTTCCAAAATGGACAGTAATCGCCCATGGAAGTTGACCTTCTTCATTTCTAACTAAATCATACAAAACTCCTATAGGATAATGCCATTTTAATGGTGTTCCTTCACAATCAAACCACATGTCTGCGTTGTGAAATTCAGTGTCAACAAAATGTAAGAAAGTCCTTCGAACTTTTTCAGTAACTAATGGGAAGTAAGACATAGGTGGAAGCATTAGATATACCGACTCGGGCTTTGTTGGAGTTGTTACTTCTTCGGAAGCCAAAGTCAAACAAGCAGCAATCTTTGCATCCCATAACCGACGAAGTGTCTCTCGATCTTCTGCCATTCTGAAATACAAAAATTGGCTAAAAAGAATTAACATCCATGAACACGAGTGCACATGGTTGGAAACAATACTACTACTACTAACGTCTCACTGCAGCACGAAACCGCCTGAGGCTAACACAGCTACACACGCTCCTCCACCCCAATCTATTCAACACCCCCTCTTTATACCCTCCAAGGAAGTTCTCATTTCCCTTAAATCTTTCCTTATGACATCCACCCACCCCAACCGGGGACGGTTGTCATCCTGGCAATATTTTTGTCATCCTCAGATTCGTGGACTATATTCTTAAACTCAACAGACTCTATCGGTTCGTCTGTTGACTTTCCTGCACAATTGTCGGTTCAAAAGATACTTAAAAGTTCCTGTTTAGTCCTAAATATGAACTATGCCCTTGTAACGAAATTAAAAAAAAAATGAAGCTTTTAATGCAAAATTGCTTCTGCCATCGCTTGGACATAACTGTCGCAGTTTGGATATCTTTGTTGGAGCAGCCCTAAACGTATTTTCTCCACAAAAAGAAGACAGAAAAAAAAGAAAAAGAATGGACTGGTAGTTACTAAGTCAGAAAACAAAAATTTTTTTTTGGTTTTCACCTCCTCTAAAAGTTCTGACTATTGATTTGGTTTTCAAGATACTTAGAGGTTTCTGTCCTAATTTACTTTAAACCAACCAGCAATTCAGGAACACCTGTGGTCATCCAGCGGCTGTCCGGAAAATCATTAAACATCCAGCGGCCAAGGGAAATCTGTAAACGCCAGGTCAAACGCCTGTCTTGTTGAAAATTTGATATATCCCCCTTTCTCACTTATAACAGTAGTTATAAAATGGAACTTTTGATAAAAAAAAAATTGGTTTTGCAGTTTGCAAATTGCTGTTGAAGGGACAAAAAACATGTTTATTTTTTTATTGTTTTTTTTTTGTTTGGGGGGGGGGAGCCTCCGTAGAAACAACTGGTAGTTAACAAGTGAGAATACCCAACCACCACCAAAAAAATAATAAAAACGGCTTTTTACTTCCTGTAAAAGTTCTGACTTATTGGTTTCTATTGATTCTTAAGATGCTGCTTAAAACAGCGAAATACCCCCTTAAATTTTAAAAAATACATTTTGCCCCCCCAAAATTTTAATGAATTGGCACCCCTTACTGTTACCAAATACTATAATAAGCCTATCAATAATTAGGCTATGAAATAGTCCAAGACTAGGCATCCCATGTCATACAAGTCTTTGAATAGATGTTTTCCTTGATCGCTTTGCTAATTTAGGCAAATTATCTTATCCATAATAATAACAGCTAATAACAACAAATAACAGTTCCTGGTAACGAACTGTAAGTAAGGAGCGACACGACTCAATAAAAACGAAACTCTAAAAACCAGAATTTTAAGTTTCTGTTTCACATTTTTAGGTTATTTTTCAATGTTCTGTTTTTCAGTCACTATTTATATATCAATATATTTATTTTCATGTTAAACCTAGCTCGGCCAGTTCACTTCAAGCCAAACAACGTTTTTTTTTCTAAACAAAAAAATTCTTTACATTAAACAGTTTTATATAAATCATATAATCATTCTATAAATTAAGATGTGTTTCATATGTACACCTCATATCAGTTGACTTTAAATGTTGGTAATATTAAACTGAGAAGCGGTTTATGGCCAGAGTTGCCAAGTTTTTAGTCCATGAATGTGTCCCCTGAGCATCCAAAAATGTATATCCATTTTGAAACCTAAAAACTACAGGCTATTCTTTTTTTTGCCAGTTGTATTATTGACCAAAAGACGCTTTCTAATCCCTTTCAAAATGGCCAGTTAACATCAAATATAACAAAAACGAAAAATATCCATATAAAACATTCACACAAAATGACAAAGTGAAATCATGAATCTCGTATAAACACGTAAATCGTTGGGTAAAATTCTTTCAAAATTTGGATGCTAAAAAAAAAAGAAAAAAAGAGCACTATTTGGGTGAAAAGTGGCATTTTTTTTTACCAAAATATATATCCTGTTGGGAAATGGTTTGTTGTATGTTATAGATTTACAGAATGTGCCCCTTTTTTTGCACTTTCAAGTCCCAAATTTGTAAAATGTGTCACTTTTTTTCCCCTTTTATGTCATTGTGTCCCGGGACATGGTAATGTGTCCTTTTGACACAAAATGCGTCCAGTTACTAACCCTGTTTTTGGCATCCGGAGCTTTAAGATGTCAGATACAACCTTTAGGCGTTAGTAACATCTAAATGGGTTGCTGTCAATCCTAAAAGTCGTATCTGTCTAAGCTGTTCTCAAAGGGTTCAGCATAATTGTTCAACTACACTTTGATCATACTAAGTAATCATACTAAACACTTTCTAGTAGTTATTTCAAAAGTTTAAAATGTTAGATACCACCTTTAGACGAGACAGCAATGATAAGTGAAATTTATAGATTTCAGCTATTTGAGGACAAGGGTCTTGTATTTACCCCCTCTTTGAGCTTTTTAACCTTTTTAATTTATTTGAATTCTACTTCTTTTATTTGTTTTTATCTTTTTGACATGCTATGACTTACGTATACATTTATATATTTTTTTTACCAATCTTATCAAACGACGTTTTAGATTAATATTCAATGCATAATTATCGATTCAGTGCTAATATATTCTTCCATAAATATTATATGAATTTTGTTTTAAATCATTTCGTCCTGTTTATTTTAGTTAAACTAAACTTCTTTTGGAGGTAATGATGCTCGTCCGGAGTTAGTTCCCATGCAAATTGGCGCATGAAGAACGACCTCCACGTGCCTCTGGATACCTGGCTAGCCACCAGAGAACCAAATGCATCTAGGGACGGTTGGGTTGGCAGCCCTCCTCCTGAAACTTCTATTGCTACGAATGGAACCAAAAATTCAGCCTCGGATATATCATCTCAAACCCCGTATCGACCTCGGACCGCCCAAGGACGATCCCCTCTGAACATTGTTGACCAAGGTGGCACCAATGTGGCCACCTGGAACGTCCTGACACTGAACCAACCCGGTTCGAAGCTTCTTTTAGCAAAAGAACTAAAACAAAATATAAAGTCATAATAGCTGGAGTCACCGAATCACACCTCCCTGGACATGGTGAAGAGGACATAGGTGAAGGACGCACATTGCTGTGGTCTGGCGGTAGCCAAAGAAGAGGAAGTGTTAGCCTAGTATTGAACAGTGCTGCACGTAGGGCCCCCCTGTCACTCAAACCAGTATCGCCTAGACTCCTGTCCGCAAGACTGGATGGGAAGCACGTCAAAATAACTGCCATTACGTGCTATGCCCCCACAAACGACGCCGATGAAGAAGACAAAGACGATTTTTATAACCTGCTTAGTTTTGAACTATCTTCTGTACCTCCCTATGACTACCTCCACCTCCTAGGAGACATGAATGCAAGTATTTCAAACGACTCAGGCCTGTGGGATCTCACTGTTGGACCTGTTACAGTGGATAGCCTAAACGATAATGGAGAGAGGCTGCTGAATTGTTGTCTGGCCCAAATCTAACGATTGCGAACACATGGTTCCAGAGACCAAATATAGCCAAGTACACCTGGTATAGCAATGATGGATCAACAAAGAAGATGCTCGACTACATCATCGTACGTCGACAATGGCTGTCGTCTGTCCAGAATTGCCGCACCTACCGTGGCGCCGAGCTCGGGAACACCAACCACCAGCTGGTAGCAGCCAAAATTAAGCTCCGCCTCAACGCTAGGAAGAACAGCCAGTCTTCTCGGAAAATTGATGCCGGTCGTATCCAACAGGACCCCGCTCTGGCTGAGCGGTACCATGTGGAGATATCCAACAGATTTGAGGTCCTCGGCCACTGCGATGAGGATGAAGTTGCATGGAAGTTCTTCAAAGAGAACATTTTTGCGGCAGCAACTGACGTTGTTGGAATGAGGCAACAGAAGAAAAAGGACTGGATCAGTAATCACTCCCTTGCCATCATAGAGCTCAGGCGAGAAGGACGTCTTGGCGGGGACATGGCTACATACAGACTGCTAAACAAAGAGCGCAATTCCATGTTGCATAAAGACCGCAAGGCTTTTATTGACAGCAAGGTATCCGAACTGCAAGAGGCCGCCAAGAACAAGGACAGTGGAGCCACCTACAAGATTCTTCAGGTCAGCACACTCAAACTACGCCATACCTTCGAAGCGCTAGCGGTGAGAATATCTACGACCAATCACAATGCCTCCGCCAGTGGGAGGACCACTTTGAGAAACTACTCAACTCAGATCCACCAGACCAGACGGACCATGAGCTAGCAGCTGCTGCGGCTACTACCATACCTGCTCCTGATGGTCCTAAATTTACAGCGGAGGAGATAAAAGCTGCCACCCGCAAGCTAAAGAATAACAAAGCGCCAGGAATATGTGGCCTAACATCGGAATTCCTTAAAAATGGGGGTCCAGCCATGATCCTCTGGCTACAAATGCTGTTTAACCTTGTGTGGCACTCTGAAAAAATCCCCTTAGACTGGAACAAGGGCCTACTTGTGCCGATCTACAAGAGGAAGGGGAGCAAAGCAGAATGTATCAATTATCGTGGCATAACTTTACTCTCAGTTCCTGGAAAGCTCTTTGCTATGCTGCTTCTCAAACGGGCAACAAGATACCTCCATGCCCTCCGTCACCCCCAGCAAGCTGGCTTCATGCCAGGCAGGTCCACAACCGAGCAAATCCATACCATTAGACAGCTAGTAAAGAAAACTCTTGAATATAAAAGGAAGACGTACATTGCCTTTGTCGATTTTTGATCTGCCTTCGACACTGTCGATAGGCAGTCACTATGGCTAATCCTCCAGTCTGCTGGCGTACCCACGAAAATAGTCCGTCTCCTCAAAGAGCTGTATAATAACACTGAAAGCGCGGTGATCGTAAATGGACGGCCTTCTGGATATTTCAAAATTAAAAATGGTGTCCGGCAAGGATGTGCCGCTGCACCTGAGCTTTTTAACTGTGTAATAGACCACATGCTGAATAAAATACAGCAGGTGCAGCCGTTTGGCATAGGCTTTTCTGGAAGAGTTCTTTAAGACGTCGAGTTTGCCGACGACGTAGCGCTAATATGCGAAAACTTTAGTGACCTCAAAACTACACTGGAAACACTGGCCTCTGCCGCTGAGAAATTCGGTCTGAAAATAAATTGGTCGAAGACCAAGATAATGCCCGTTGAGAAAACGCCGTCCAAACCCCTGTCATCTGTGGAAATTTGTGGCCAGACTGTAAAGGTAGTCAAGCAGTTTACCTACCTTGGTTCAATTGTCTGCTCAAACGGAAGCCTAGATGCCGAAATATCAGCAAGAGCGGCAAAAGCAAACTCTGTCTTCGGTCGCCTTCTAAAAACAGTCTTCCATAAACCCCAGATCAGCCGTCTCACCAAAGCACGAATATATTCTGCCTCGGTTGCCAGCGTTATGCTCTATTCTGCTGAGACTTGGTCGCTGACTCAGACACAGACGCTGAAGGTAGATGCCATCCAGACGAAACATCTCCGAAAAATCGAACGCTCCCGATGGCCCGACAGGGTACGAAATTCAGAAATCCTCGGGTCCTTCAAACTCCCACCCCTGTCCGAGCAGCTTGAATCTCGCTCGCTGCGTTAGTAGGGTCATCTGCTCCGTCTGTCTGCCCAAACACCCGCCCGGCTCATCTTCGATTCCGACCCAGCTGCAAATGGCTGGAGGCGTCCTATGGGAAGACTACGTACCATATGGGTGAACGTCTTCCGTGATCGGCTCGCCTCCAGAAACATCAACCCGGCTGAAGTGACAACCCTCGCCCTGAACCGACCACTCTGGAGAAAACTGACGGCGCTGACGACTGGTTCCCTCTACGCTGGCGACGCTGCCGAGCAAGAGCTTTAAGTAAGTAAGTAAAAGTAAACTTCTTCTAAATTTATTAGCCGTATTTTTGTTGTTACATTTTTATTACTTTGGCTCCAAAATGAAAATTCAGCCCACCCGGGCTTATGATAGTCATTTTTTCTTTTTTAAGAATAATTTTAGGCACTTGTTACCCCCCAACGAAGGAAAGACGGATTTGAATCGCTTAAAATTTCGTGATTTGTCATCTAAACTATTCGAAAGTCTTTGGACTTATCTCCATGGTGAATGGACAGCAGTATTATTGCAGTGTATTGGGTAATTCCCGAAGCCACACCGAAAACTGAAAGGTTCGGTGAATAATTCGAAAACTCATGGCACACCACCGAAAATATATCGGCGCACTTGGCACCCATTGAAAGAAGAAAGTGAAGTGAAGACACAGTGAAGAAGAAAGACAGGAATCTCAACTTGGAAGCAACAAATAGTAGCCTACTTACTAACTAAAAATAGTTGGTGCATCATTTAGCGAGTTCAGTTTATTGTTCACCAGTCAATGATGACTACACCTACTTTGAGTAAACTAAACCTAAACTGCTCTGTTTATCTGTTAGTGTTTTATAGACTTATTTGTCAAAGCTTTCTGTTTATTTATCTTTCTTTCTTTTTTTAAGTTTTGACCCTTTTATGTTTGCTTTGCTTAGCCTGGTTATTCTTTGGGGAGCTTCAGATGAAAAAAAGACTCAACTCTGATAGTTGTTGGTTCGGAAAATTACTTTTACAAAGCTTGTTTAAAGCAAGCTGAAACAAGAAAGAATCTGGGACACATCTGAAGGCTACCCATAAATCAGATGGAGATATCCTGAGACACCTGAAAACTGAGTACAAAGAAACTAGTATAGTAGAAAACTAAGCAGATCCACTTAGCTCTTTTCATAGCTCTACCAGATCTAATGCAAGCATGAGCAAGGAAGCTCAAGGGTTTCTAGGATGTGATAATGCTCTTCTCTGTAGTCTGGATGCCTACCTTATGGACTTGTAAATGGAACTGGCTTTGACGACTTTTGCCGTAACATGATATTGTGGCTGATCCCAGCGATTTACCTAGTGACAGGAACATAGCCACGAATTGTCTTCAGGATCTTTATAGCGTATAAATCAAAGCTCATAAGCAACACAGCTGCTCTTGCTCACGACATATGAGTTGATTCATTATGGGATCTTTCTGAATACTAATTTTTCTGAATAGCAATTTAAAAGTACGAAGTACAGCTCTAAGTACTACGTGCTTCACGACAGATCGTCATGGAGCTGAAAACACGCGTAAGGACTGTCGTGCAACTTCTAAGCTCTTTAATATTTCTGGGAAAAATTTAACCATTTTCATCACAAAAGATTAAAACGTGGTTAAACTTTGTTATAGGGACAGCAAGGAATCAAAGTCTCGGGACTGTGTTGCCTATGGGCTTCCCAATAGTTGATTTTATAGCTCAAGGTTCTGATATTGAAGGAAAGGTCAAGAAAGCTAGGTTGATTGTAAAGACCCTTACAAAGATGGATGCGAACCTTAGCGGAGAGATAGGATTTCAACGCAAAAAAGGTCTTCCTTTTTGAAACATTTAGCGATATAGATTAAGTTCAAGATATTGATGCCTAGTTGCTAATTTTTTAAGTTTCTGACGTGTTACCCCCCTAGGATGCGAATACATTAACAGCATAGGTAGTTGAAACGCAATTTGCCCACAAGGTAGAATACCACCTTTTTTTTATTTAGAATAATATTTAGAATGAAGCTCTCTATCCAACTGTTCTGTGCAAGATAGGAAGAACAGACCTTGTTTCAGATGCTGAGTGAGATTTGCAATCAGTTCTCCGGTTTTATGTCAACAAGCTATTGAGGGAGAATATTGTACTATTTTGAACTTTGAACTATACTACTGAGGTCTCCTGAAGATAGAACTTAAGAAGAAGTTGGTGGAATTAACTGTATTAGATTTCTGAAAGAGAAAATGAGGAGTCAATTTCACTTTCCTCGAGACGATCTAACGGTCTCAGCTGCGATTGTGGAAACTAATTTATTCAACAACCGAGAAATTGACGACCATTGGTCTATTACGCGTGAACCACTGACAAGAAATTATTTCTTATTTTAAATGATGAAGATGCTTACGTCCAAAACCTACATCAAATTCCCCCGTCCCCTCCCCAAAGATCAAATACCTATTCTCAGCTTCCATGCTCTAATATTAGATAAGATCCGGGGACTTCAAAATTTCTTTTTCATAAGAACAGGGCAGAGCCCAGGAAGAAGAAGAAGCGGAAAGTACAAATGTTCTACATATTGATAAATCACCAGCTGGATACTCACGTATTGATTCTTTTTCTGAGAGTGGAAGCTTCAAATCTACCCAAATCAAATCTTTTAAGAAATGAAAATGTATCGAGCTAACTGCAGTACGTTGTCGTTTCAAAATAATGAGTTTGTTAGGCTAGAATCACATTTTCGCCAGTGTCGCCACGTACAAACGTGAAAACAAACAAGTGAAACTGATTCGTTAAAGATGATAGTACTACACTTATCAGAGGCAACGCTGTAGCGTTGCCTATAGTAAAGGCCATACAGCTCCAATGTTTTATTATGAATTTATTATTATTATTTTTTTCCCAGAGGCACTTCATATGGAAGGGGTCGTCGTAGAAACTTCAAATGGGGCTCATTCGATTGAAAATCGAGAGTTCTAGTGCCCTTTTTAATAGTCGAAAATGATTGGAGGGCAACTTGCCCCCCCCCCACACCCATCATTCCCCCAAACACATCCAATCAAAATTTTGAGATAGCCATTTTGTTCAGCGTAGTTGATTTTAACATAGAAAACATGTTTTTGAGGAGGACACTCCTCCACAACCCTCAGGGCAAGGGTTTTAAGTTATGCCCTGGGGGCATAAATTGTTTTTATAGAAGGCGTTGTCATAGAAACTTCAAAACAGGCTCATTCGATTGGATATTCAAAGGGCTAGTGCCCTTTTTAATAGTCGAAAGTGATTGGAGGGCAACTAGCCCCCCTCCCACCCCCATCATTCCCACAAACACATCCAGTGGAAATTTTTAAAGAGCCATTTTGTTCGGCGTAGTTAATTTCAGGAGAGAATATATGGTTTTAAGGAGGACACTCCCCCACAACCCTCAGGGGAAGGGTTTTAAGTTACGCTCTGAGGGCGTTTAGGGTTTTTCTTGAAGGTTTTGTCATAGAAACTTCAAAAAAGGCTTATTCGATTGGAAGTTCAAAGAGCTAGTGCCCTTTTTAGTAGTCGAAAGTGATTGGAGTGCAATTAGCCGCCCCTCCCCCCCCCGCCCCCCTTTTGCCCAAACACACCCAATCAAAATTTTTAGATAGCCATTTTGGTCAACGAAGTTTTAAGTTCTGAAAATTAGGTCTTTGAGGATGACAACTCCCCCACAGCCCTCTCGGCAAGGGCTGTAAGTTATGCCCTGGGGGCATATACAGTTTTGTAAAGACAATCATGTTGTAGTAACTTCATAAAGGGCTATTTTGATTTGAAATTTAAGTGGCTAGCTCCTTTTTTAATAATCGAAACTAATTCTTAGCCAACTGACACCCCTTCCACGCTCACCATTTCCCCAAACACATCCAATCAAAATTTTTGTATTGCTATTTTGTTCAACGTAGTTGAAAGTTCTGGAAATTATACGTTTGAGCAGGACACTCCCCTTACAGTCTTCAGGGGCAAGGGTTGTAAGTTATGCCCTGGGGGCATATACGGTTCTTATGGAAGGATTATTCGCATAAACTGCAGAGGAGACTCATTTGATTGGAAATTGAAATCTCTAGCTCACTTTTTAAGCGTCAAAATATATTAGAGAGAACCAGCTTCCCCCCCAAACCCTTTTTTCCCAAATTCATGCAATAAAAATTTTAAGATAGCTGTTTTGTTAAAAACAGTTCAACGATTACACAATAAAAAATCCCGTGTGGACAAAGTCCACCAGGGACCTAGGGTAGGCGTTGCAAGTTATGCCCTGTGGGAAAATAAAGATATCATGGAAGGTGTACTCGTAATAACTTCAAAGGGGGATCACTAGATGGGAAATTGAAAGTTATAGTTTATTTTCAAAGAGTCAAAAGAGATTGGAGGGCACCTAGCCCCCCCCCTCCCCGCCCTTTTTTCCTCAAACCCATCCGATAAGAACTTTGAGATAGTTTTTTTAAGTAGTTAAAAGACCATATAACTAAAGCTCAGAGGTAGAAACATCGCCCTAAGGTCTGTTGACAGGAGTTTCACATTATTCCCGTGGGGAATATATGGTTCTTATTGAAGAAACGATCGTTAAAATTCAGGGATGGCTCTTTTCATTGGAAATTGAAAGCTCTACTTAAGTTTTTTCGAGTCAAAAGAGATTGGAGGGCAACTAGCTCCCCCAAGCCCATTTTTCCCCAAATGCATCCAATAAACATTTTCAGATAGGCATTAAGTTAAAAATTTCACAAAAGTAAATTAACAAAAACTCAGGTGTCGTCACAACCCCACAGGGCCCGGGGGCAGGCGTTGTAAGTTATGCCCTGGGGCATATATTGTTCGTATGAAAGGGATGCTCGTATAAACTTCAGAGAAGGCTCATTTGATTGGATATTGAAAGTTCAAGCTCACTTTTTAATTGTCAAAATAGATCCGAGGGCAGCTATACCCCAACCCATCTGATGAAAATTTTGAGATAGAAATCTTGTTAAAAATAGTTCAAAAGTCGGATAAGAAAAAATCTGGTGTCAATAGAACCCCCCAGTGCACAGGGGAAGGCGTTCTACGTTATGCCCAAAGGGCATGTATGGTTCTTATGAAAGGGATGCTCGTATAAACTTCATTGAAGTCTCACTTGATTGGAAATTGAAAGTTCTAGTTCACTTTTTAAGAGTCAAGAGAGTTAAACTAGCCCCCCCCCCCACGCTCTTTTTTCCCAAAACCCGTCCCCTAAAAATTTTGAGATAGCCAGTGTTTTGGAAATTGTTCAAAAATTAGATAACAAAAACACCCCCCAGAGCCCGGGGGATAGGCGTTGTAAGTGTTGTCCTGGGGGCGTTTATGGTTCTTATGAAAACGATGCTCGTATAAACTTCAGAGAGGGCTCGTTTGATTGGAAATTAAAAGTTCTAGTTCAATTTTTAAGAGTCAAAAGATATCCGAGGGCAACTAGTCCCCCCCCCGCACCCATACCTTTTTTTCCCAAAGCCTATCTGATAAAATTTTCATAATAGCCATTTCATTAAAAATAGTTCAAAGGTCAGATAAAAAAAACTCCTGCGTCAACGCGACCCCCCCAGGGCCTGGAGGCAGGCGTTATGAGTATTGCTCTAGGGGCTTATATGGTTCTTATGGAAGGGATGCTCGTATTAACTTTGGAGAGGGCGAATTTGATTTGAAATTGAAAGTTCTTGTTCACTTTATAAGAGTCAAAAGAGATCGGAGGGCAACTAGCCCCCCTCCTCCACGCCCCAAATGCATCAGATAAAAATTTTGAGACAGACATTTTCTTAAAAATAGTTCAACATTTTGATAGCAAAAATCTCCAGGTGTCAATACAGCCCCCTAGGGCCACGGGGTAGGCGTTGTAAGTTATGCCCTGGGGCATACATGGTTGTTATGGAAGAGATGTCCGTATAAAATTCCTAGAGGGCGCATTTGATTGGAAATTGAAAGTTGTAATTCATTTTTTAAGAGTCAAAAGTGATTGGAGGGCAGCTAGCCTCCCCTCACACTCCATTTATTTTTTTCCCAGAGGCAAATCATCTAGAAGGGGTCATCGTATAAACTTCAAAGGGGGCTCATTCGATAGGAAATCGAGAGTACTACTGCCCTTTTTAAAGATTCAAAAGTGACCAGAGGGCAACTGGCCCCCCAAGCCCCTTTTCCCCAAATACATCTGATAAAAAATTTGAGGTAGCCATTTTGTTAAGAATAGTTGAAAAATCTTGTAGCAAAAGCACCTTTACATACGTTCATTTTGTTAAAAATGGTTCAAAGTTCAAATATGAGAAATCCCTTTATCAACACCCCCCCCCAGGGCCATGGAAGGCGGTGTAAGTATTGCTTTGGGGGCATATATGGTTCTTATGGAAGGTATGCTCATATAAACTTAAGAGAGGGTTGATTTCAAGAGGAATTCAAAGTTTTAACTCATTTTCTTAGAGTGAAAAAGATTAGGTAACGACTAACCCTTTCCGCCTTCCATGCTGGTAGGCGCATCGGATGAACAAAATGATCTGATAAAACAGCTAGGTGATTGTTGTTTCAAAAATAGTTCAAACCTCTTAAATTAAAACTCGAGGGTCAACAAACCTCCCCAGGGCCCAGGGATAGGCGTTGTAATTTTTAGTCTGGGGATATATATGGTTCTTATAAAAGGGCTACTCGTATAAACTTCAAAGAGGGCTCATTTGATTGAAAATAAAAAGCTCTAGTTTAACTTTAAAGGTTCAAAAGACACCAAAGCTTAATTTAGTCCCCCCACGCCCTTTTTCCCCAAATCCATCCGATAAATACTTTAAGATAGCAATTTTGTTAAAAATAGTTCAAACATCAGATAATAAAAACTCCAAGGTTGACACAAACCCATTTTTCACTTTGATATTGTTGCTTTGATATCAGTTTTGATACTTTGATGAATATTTGATATTTTTTTTTAAGTTTGATTTTGAAACAAGGGATTTTTAAAAACTTGAAATTTTTTGCAATAAAAAACGAAATAAAATTCATTAAAAAAACTTTCCGAAAAATAAGTTTTTCAAAGAAAAGTAAAGGCCATTTTAAGCTTAAGCACAGCAGATACAAATATCTTTTAGAATTCAAACTCAAAACGACCAAAAATTACTATTAAAGAATAAATGAAAACCCAAAACGAACAGATATTAAATGAACAATCATAGCAAAAACACTCAACAAGTAATAATATAAATGAATAAATAAATCTTAAAGCGAGTAATGCGTAAATTGAATATGAACATCAAGTTTAAAATGAAAAAAAATATGTTTCTATTGAAGTATAAATGAAACTTAAAATGAACAGAAGATACGTAAATAATCAATGCAAACAAGCATACAATAGATATTAATGTAAATGAATAAATAAATGTTGAAACGGTGAAACTCAAATTGAATATGCAAATCGAGCTTCAAACAAACAAAGATCACCACAAACAAAAGTTCGCGTATGACCTCCTTCTCCCATTGTAGAAGTCTAAAGCCTATTGCGTCAATGACACTTTACTGAAAACCGATTTTATAACAAAAGTATTCCCTTTCACTTAATATTGAAAATAAACATTAAAATTATAGAAAAATTTTGAAGGGGTGGGCTTTCAGCAATTAATATCATTATACATAAAATATTCAGTTTAATTAATTAGCTCTTTTTAAAGTTGTTAAAGACGAATATAGTTAACCTACAGACCAGTGTTTGGATACTGCCTCCTTTCCTAACTGTAAATAAAAACCAAAAGCCTACAGCGTCATTGGCGCTTAACTGAAAACGGATTATATTACAAATATTTTCTTTTCCAGTTCTTTGAACTGAGAAAAGAAAATTTTGAAATAAAATACATACAATGAAAATAAAATACAATTAGAGTGAAATAAATTCTTGAACTGATGGATCTTTCAACAATTAATATCATTATTCATCAAATATTCAATTTGATGTTGTTTACGTATATTTCCCAATACTGTTCAAAACGCATATAGTTTTCAATATAGCGCCAATGACGCAGTAGGTTTTAGACTTTGACGATGAAAGAAGATGATAATACCTAAGCTCATAGGTGTAGTGATTTTTGTTTGTTTCAAGTTTGATTTGCATATTCGATTTAAGTTACACTCTTTTACAGATATATTCATCGACTAACATTAATATCCATTGTATGGGTTTTTGCAAAGATGTTTTATTTAATTTCTATTTGTTTTAAGTTTCATTTATACTTCGATAGGAAAATATTTTTTCTCGTTTTAAGCTTGATATTCATATTCAATCTGAGCATTACTCGCTTTAAGATCTATTTATTCATTTATATTAATACTTGTTGTATGTTTTTGCCTTGGTAATTTTCAACCGACATGATAGTTACGATCCCCAGAATAATGACCAATGTAACATCCATCAGCCTTTTTGGACTTATATCAAAGACATAAGAATTCACACGTATATCATTTTTTTTATTTATAGGCATACGGACCATAATTAGCACGAACACTTTTCAAATGATTACCACTACTAGGGGAAAACGTTGCAAAGGAGTAAAAGTTATAAGAACCATGTGTTAATGAGGGGACAAATGAGCTTTAAAATCCACAATGTTTTGAAAAAAATTAAGTTTATTTAATTACTTTATGTTTTATTATATTATGTTTTATATTGAAGAAAATAATTACAATAAAAATAGCGGTTAAAATAAAGAAATACTTTTTGATATACTTAAAAAATTCGCCACATCCTAAAACAGGTACTTTCTATGTAGAATCATTTGACCTACAACCATATCGAACAAGAAAGTAAAAACCATTAAAATAGTGATTTCAGTTAAAAATACTAGTATTTTATTATGTATTAGGTACCAAGTATAATTTTTTTAGAAAGTGCGAAGTGCAACGATGCCATACTGATAAAAAGAAGAAAGCAAAAAAAAAAAAATGCACCCTTTTCAAATAAGCAACCCTAAGGCAGAGGTCCAGAGAAAATCCTAAGAGAAATAGTACATCAAATAGGGAGAGATGAGTTTACATAGCAAATGTAAAATAAAGCCTGTAAAATAGGGTCATAGTGCAATGAGCAACATAACCAGAATAAAAACAGACATACCAAATGCATTACAGGAAGGTGAATTTGGAATTGCTATACTGTTTAATTGGACAGATGCATACAGAAACGTCAAAGACAAAAAGTTAGTGGAGGTTATGAGTTATCAAGGTTTCCGTCCAGTAATGATCTCTTACATAGGCGACTTATTATGGGATCGTTCATTTTCAAGTACAGATTAATGAAATGCTGTCTGCAAGAGTACGAGTTGAAGAGGGTCTCCAATAAGGAACTGTCATAAATTCTCTCCTATCTATACAGTGTAATTCAGAACTAAGGCTTAGGAGTCAGTAAAAAAATGGAGAATTTTCCGATGATCTACTGGTATAGAACTGACATAAGAACATAAATTTCTTCCAGCACATCCTTCAGGAAGATATAGATGATTTTAGTGTTGTAAATAGTAACACTAGTCATAGTAAAATTGGATATTTTACGTATTTTGCCGTAATCTGATGGACCCCCACAAAATTGGTGAGATACCCATTTTATCTATTTAACTATTCTACTTATTTTACCGGTATTTTATGTGTTTTACCGATATCTTACATATATTACAGTGCCTTGTAGTTAACATTGTGCAAAACTCTCCAAATGCTGGAAGAAACAGGTCTAGATATGATATTGTTATTTTACTACAGACACAGCAGGGCAAAAAAAAAAGTAATATAATTGTTAATTGCACTCGTTAATTTCGTTTCGAAGTGTTTATGATTGAGTGATAAATTGGTATTCAACTAAGCCTTCTCTTACAGCACATCACCTCATTTACATTTGCTTATTCTCTTTTAATGAATAGTTTATTTAATCTTTCTACTCAAAAAAAAAAATACAGAAAGAAATATCATTTGTTCTGTGGGTCTGTAGCAATGTTACCCAGTCTAAAGCCAAGAGCACATGTAGCCTTTTTCAGCGCCGATTCGGTAAATCAGTGTCGATTTGCAAAGGAAACGGCGCCGATTTGAGCTTGAAAAATTTTCCAGTTGTCGGTGCCGATTTGCAAAAACAGCGCTGAATTTCATCATGATCATAAAAAAAGAAATCCTCAATCGTTTCCTTCTCTTCAGTATGAACATCGAAAGATCTGAATAATAATAATTAAATTTTTAATAATGAAAGAATTTAAAATTTACTTAAGATTTTGTAATGAAATAAATATTTGAAAATAATATAAATTTTAATAATAAAAGAACTTAACAATAATATTAAAACAACTAAACAATATGTTGAGATCTATCTTGCAACTATTTATAAGCTGCAGTAGACAAATGGTGTCCGTATCCATTATTTTTAGTTTTGAAAGTCTTCCACAAAGGGCATTCTTTTCTACCACTATCGTTTGCCCACTGAGCTGTTGAAAGCAGTGCCCAAAAAAGCTATGTGTGTTCTAGGCTTAAGGCCCCAGACAAAATGGGTGTTCTATACCGAGCCTTTTTTTTCGTGTTGCTACTCTAGCGCGGACACACTAGGCGGTAAATATTCTATCGTTGCAACGTTGGTTGATCATAATAGATAATAAGCTTTTTTTTGTGTTTTCAATAAAAACAATTGAAAAAGACAATTTGCTCCCCACCCCCACACACATTGGAAAATACATTGTACGTCCATCCTCTATATTCGTAAGAATTAATTACACAGTTAGAGACAGTAGACTGTAGATTATCTTAAGCCACACACAGAATTTTATTTCAGGTAATATTCCAACATTTAAAAATTATAACTAGCTCTACTTTAAAACACTCTATTGTTCTGATACACTTTGTTAAGTCAGACGGCCTTTTAGCCCCAGACACACTTGGTGTTTTTTACCAAGCGTTTCTTAGGTGTGTAGGATAGTATTGCGATGGAAACATTGAGCAGAAAAAAAAACACACTTGTCAAAACAAACGTCAACAGCAGCAATGCAGCCGTCTACTGTCAAAACAATTAACGAAGGGCAAAATAAACGATCGTTTACTTTGAAGCCTATGCCAAGATGGAAGCGGGACGAAATGGAAAAAGACACACTCGGCGTTTCTTTTTTTTTTTTTTTTTTTTTTGTTTTTTTTTATTAACTGCTGATGAATGAATGTGTTTGCAGAGGATACATCATAAAAAAGAAATAAATTGGAAGCCATAAATAATTTTTTTTTTCCTGGGAAGGGAGAGGAATATTATAAAAAAAAAGAAAAAAAAGCTGAATAATTTGATTAGGGAGTGTCCAGAAATTCAAAGAAGTGTGAGGTGATTGGGCCCAGATTATCCTTGCCTTCGACCCTAAGCAAATCAAAGTCTATTTATTATAAATAAATAAATAAAATGCGTATTAATCAAATTTATGAGCCCTTAACTAAATAGTATTTTAACAAAACTTGAATCCCTTTACGTTAAGAAAATAATTACCTAATGGTTTTCAAAATAGAGGAGGGGTATTACCTTCTTAAGCCTAGGAAAATCAAAATCTTTAAAAATTTCCATTAAAAGCTGAAAAAAGTAGACGAAAAAAATGCTCAACTGGTCTTCAAGCTACAGGGCAACTCTAAAACAGCAATTTTATCCTATATTTTCTAGGGAATGCTTTATTTTAGCTTATCTTATCAATTTTACCAGTTTTACTGACTGTGTTTTTATTTTATGGTAATTTTACAACAGTAAGATGGTGTATGCCTCTTTTCAAAAGCTTCTGAACTGCCTATTTCTGTGCCAAAAATCAAAGGAATTGTGTTACATAACAAACAAACAACCTTTCCTAAACTCTTAAGGATAGAAAATAGTGCAATAGTTTATGAGCCATCAGTTGTTCTACTTTTCAGTCACCAAATAATTCAGAGCTGCAACATCCATTTCACATTAATACTTGGTATTGCTGAAACAGTTAGCAACAACCCCTTTGAAGCAATCAATTCTTTTATCTAAATTCGCTATCAATGGCGTCAATTCATGAAAAATGAGGAGTGGTGGCGGCATAATCTAGAGAGGGGGGACGATTTTGTGTGTGTGTTTTTTTTTGTTTTTTTTAATTTATTCAATGAAAATACCCAAAGAACAGTTAATTTTCAATAAAAATACCAGAAACAAGAATTTTTCTAAATCTAAGGGCGGATCAAAATCCAGGGGGAGGGGACATATGTCTAAATCCAATTTATATCACTGTTTTCTATGCATTATTAGCTACTATGCATAAATTTTTACCTTTTACTGATAAATACATTCCATAATAGACTATATTTACCAACTATGAGAACTAGTGTCGTTAATAATTATTAATGACAAAATTATAATTCTCGCTAACATTTGGAAATATCTTTGAATCTTTGATCTCAGGTTTCCTTATGCAGCATAAAACAGTTACCGAAAGGTGTTTCCCTTGAACACAATGCTGTATCCAGGGAGTGGGGGGAGGGGTACCAGGTTTAGAACCCCCCCCCCCAAAAAAAAAAATCTGACTCAGAGGAAAAGTAACAAAAATGCAAGCAAACACATTTTTGATGCGTTTCATAAACCCCCCCCCCCAAAAAAAAAATCCTGGATATGGCAAACTGTAACAAAATCAGAAACTTTTCCTCTAAAAACTAGTCTCTTACATACATTACTGAGAGGATTTCAAAACACCATTCATTTGACTTGAGCTAGTTTCTCCCTCTTGTTGTGGTTGTCTTTCCCCCAAATTTTGAATTGCTTTTTCTTGTTGAGTTTGAAGAAGGCGGGTCCTGCGTCGAGTATAGTGTTGCCAGAGAAGCACTTGCTGTTCGTCAATGAACTTCGCTTGATGAGCATGAACTATTTGCTTCCGAAATGATTCGTGTTGGAGGAGATCAAGGAGGGACAAGCACATAGGATACCTTCAAAATATAAATTGAAAAATTAAAAATAAAAGTAACTGAAGTAAAATTAAGAAATATTAATGACCTTGATTAATTCAAGTAGTTAATTAAAATTTAATATTTTAAGTAGTTAAACAGACTGTAATGATCCTAAAACTTCACACAACAACGCTTAAATCATTAGCTATTTCAAATAACAACAAAATTAAAAATATTTTGTCCCCATGGAGGCATAAATAGGTCTATTCATACCTGAAAACTGCGATTTTGTAAGATTTTCTTTTGGCTGTTTCAAAATAATGAACTTTTTAGGGTAGTGTCACATTTCCTCCAGTGTTGCCATGATAAACAATGAAAATAAACAAGCAAAACTAATCATTTAAATTTAATAGCGCTTTCGTCCGTAAACATAGAAACATTAGCAATGTGTTGATTCCAGAAGATCCAGTACACCTTCAAAGGAAAACTGCCACTTTTTAAGCTGTAAGGTGCCACATGTTTTTAGCTTATTTTTTTGCTGATTTTTCACCTAAATTCTTTATATATATATATACATATATATATATATATATATATATATATATATATATATATATATATATATATATATACATATAGCGCCCGCTACTACCAAAAACTGCATAACTGCGTATGGAGGTCTACTTAATGAAGATTCAATTCAAACTTTTTCTAATTTTTAAAATATATTTGGTTGTGTACCTTTTTGACCTAACCAATATATGCATTCACGCTTAATTTTCAGTGTCCTTTGTATTTTAAGCTAGGTTTGATCTTGACCCCCCCCCCCCAAAAAAAAATGACTGGACTGCAATCTACCAAAGACACAACTAGAAACCTAGATGCTAGTCCACACCACATTTAATTGAGAACCAATAAGCCCTTCAGATGTTTGCGGATGACTACAATATGGCTCAGAACGCAGACCAAGCACAGACGGTCGAAACCAAAACTATACTCACTGGCTACGTCTGACTCAAAAAAGCACAACTACGATATCAATTATTAGTTTTGACTTATTTTATGTGAAATCCGACAAGACATTTGGTAAAGGTTCTAATGACTTGAATTTAGGGACCGCTCTTTCCTCCCATAACAATCAGACTGATCCCTAATTTTCGAAAGGTCGCCGTTAGGATGTGTTTTGTAACCTCTCATCGCGTTTGGCTGAAATCCAAAAGTCAATTGTGGCGGCCATCCTGATGACAAGAATCTAAATGTTGGAGCGGCTTCGGATCACAAAAAAGTAGCGTTTAAATCAGCGCTCTCTTTCCATCAGCTTTGGTTGAAATCCGAAAAGCATTTCCGTTATATACTGTGATGACAAGAATGTTGGGATCCCCGCACCCAAGCTTTTTTATCATGTAAACTAAATCAGGTAGATACCCCCAACGGCCAACAGGAATAACTAGACACTTGCTTTTACTCCCCACTAAGTTTGGCTGAGATCTTACAACCTTTTTTGATAGATGTCCTGTTGCCAAAATTTAGTTCTCCTCGCCAATTATCATATTGCGTTGCCTAAGTAAAGAACGATGTTGGCACAATGTATTATTTATTGTTTTCCAGACCAGGACACTTTGTGCTAAACGAGTAGTCGTAGAGAATTCAAAATAGGCTCTTTCGATAGCATATTGGAGTGGGTTGCGCTTTTTGCCATTTTTGGAAATAACTGAGATGTAAGTGACGTCCCTTCCACGCCCACCATTTCCCCAAACACTTCCAATCAAAATTTTGAGATAGCCATTTTGTTCAGCGTAGTTGATTTCCAAATAAAAATCATGTTTTTGAGGAGAACACTCCCCCCACAGTCCTCACGGCACGGGATGTAAGTTATGCCCTGGGAGAACTTAAGGTTTTTATAGAAATCTTTGTCTTAGAAGCTTCAAAAAAGTCTCATTTGATTGGAAATTCAAAGGGCTAGTGCCCTTTTTAATAGTCGGAAGTGATTGGAGGGCAACTAACCCCCCTCTCGAGCCCACCTTTTCCCCAGACACATCCAATCAGCATTTTGAGATAACCCTTTAGTTCAACGTAGTTGAAAGTTCTGAAAACTAGGTCTTTGAGGATGACATCCCCCCCACAGCCCTCAGGGCGTGGGTTATAAGTTATGCCCTGGGGGCAAAGAAACTTTCCATAGAAAGTCTTGTTGTAAAAACTTCCGAATAGGCTCATTCGATTGGAAATTGAAATGGCTAGTGCCCTTTTTGATAGTCGAAAGTGAATGGGGGGGGGGGGAACTAACCCCCCACTCACACCCACCATTTATCCAACACATCCAATTAAAATTTTGAGATAGCCATTTTGTTCAACGTAGTTGAAAGTTCTGGAAATTAGGTCTTTGAGCATGATAACCCCCTCAGAGCCCTCAGGACAAGGGTTATAAGTTATGCCCTGGGGGCATATACGGTTTTGATTGAAAGCTTTGTCGTAGAAACGTGAAAAAGGGTGCGTTCGATTGGAAATTCAAAGAGCTAGTGCCCTTTTTAATAGTCGAAAGTCATTGAAGGAAAGCTAACCCGCCTCTCCCACCCATCTTTTCCACAAACACATACAATTAAAACTTTGAAATATCCATTTTGTTCAACATAGTTGAAAGTTCTAGAAATTAGATCTTTAAGGATGACAGCCCCCCCACATCCCTCAGGGCGAGTGTTGTAAGTTTCGCCTTGGGGGCATATAAGGTTTTTATAGAAATCGTTGTCGTAGAAACTTCAAAAAGGGCTTATTCGATTGGAAACTGAAATGGCTAGTGCCCTTTTTAATATTCAAACGTAACTGGAGGGCAACTAATCACCCTCTTACATGGGCACCCATATGGAGGGGGGGCTCCCCCCTGGCTGAATGATGCTGCCTTATTTTTATATTTTTGTTCTGAGATTATATAGCATTAAAAGTGCCAATTAGACGAGGTTTGCCCCCCCCCTGGAATCCAACTTATGGCCGCCCATGCCCTCTTACGCCCACCATTTCTCCAAACACATACAAAATTTTGAGATAACCATTTTTTTAATACAAATGAATGTGCATTGTCAGTTTAATATACATATACTGATATTTATTAATCAAAATGTTAATTTTATTTGATTTATTAAAGTTATAAAAGTAAAAACATTTATATTTTTTCAGTAAAGAGTAAATTTTGTTCTGGCCTTGGGAAGGCATAGGGGTTTTGAGCCATACTCTTGTTAATTTCTGCTCGTTTTGAGCTTGACTCGGTTTTTTATTGTAATTTCTGTTCATTTTGGGTTTCATTTATTTATCGATGCTGATTTGTGGTAGTTTCACGCTTAGCAGATTATTTGATTTTATTTTTGCCCATTTGGTTTAATGGAGTTCTTTACTTTTCTTTGAAAAACATATTTTATGGGAAAAGCTTTTTTAATTAATTCACGGAGAAAGGATCAGATCCAGTCCTGCGAGTCCCAAAACACAACACTTGCTTCTACTTCCGACCAAGTTGATCAACCCATTTGCTACACGTCTCGATGAAACAAATTTAGCAACCCCTCCCTCTGTCACAGAGATTGGAATCGGTCATGATCCCCAACAGGCATTACTAGGACACTAACGTCGACGTATCACCGTCTTTTGTTGGCATAGGACAGCCCCTTCTAGCAAATATCGTGATTGAAAGAGCTTAGTAACCCCCCCCCCCACACACGGGCTTGCTTACGCTCAAAAAGACATAGATCTGGCAACCCCTTCTTGTAGATGCAATAAAAAAACGCTCTGTTACCCCTCCCTCCGTCCCTCAACCTATGAATCGGACTGCACACAAAATTATTTCAGTTTATGTCGGGGCCAAGGCGTATATGCATGCGATATGCTAAAGAAATGATGGAAACCAAAGATTTTCATTAAAAAAAAGGATTGTGATTTCGAGATCGATTTTTCCAGAATCATGTTCTGAGAATCTAGACGAGATACTAAATTTTTATCTCTTATTCTTGAGGAAATCATTCTAAGCTCTCCACGAGTACATAATCCATGCATTATGGCTCATTAAGACGCTAACAGAAAAAATAGAATTTCTAATCTAGGAAATGGCCCCATCAAAAGTTTTCCGTAAATGGCGGAAAAACTTCCAAAACGGATTTTTTTTTCTCAATTGGCCTTAAGATTGGATAAGAAATTTCATCCATGAATGGAAAACCACATTCATTAAAGATGAAGTAGTTCTATCCAAATAAAGATGGTCAGTTGGCCGCTCACATAGCGTCATTACAGGTTTCCGTAAAACTGAAAAAGTTACCTTTCTTCAGTTTGTGGCATTCAGAAACAAATTTAACTTAGTCCAAGATTTTCCACAAAGTCAAGGAAGTTGACAAGCAGTAGGAAAGAACCGAGGCTAAATTTCCAATTGCAAAAACGTCAGAAATGAACCTGGATAGCTTATATTTTTACCGAAGGTTAGTCAATTTTTGCATTAAATTTGAAGGAACCTAACAGCTTTTCCTCAAATTATTTTAACTGTTTAAATGAGAATTTCGATCTGTTTGTTTGGTCAGACAAAACCTAGCAGCACGTACTTTGTGAAAAACTTCACTAATTTTAAGAACATCATAGGAGCTGGCTAAAAAACGTCAACAATTTTAAAAATCCTATTTCAAACGTTTATTTTTTCATGTTGTAGCCTAATTCTTTTTCCTCTCTTTTTTTTTCGGTGCATTAATGGCTGTTACGATACTGAGGTATAAAGCGTTTTTACCACAGTAAAGAAATTTCAATCATCATCCTTAATGGGTTACCTTCAGCAGCACTGGATCATTTAAGATCATTATGAAAAGAGTTAAACTATATATATTGCAAAAAAAAAAAAAAAAAAAAAAAAAAAAAAAAATGTCGTTTTTGCCTTATTTGACATGTTGTCACATTTTTATCTCATTTTAATTGTTCGGTTACTGTTTTATTAGACTTAAAAAAAAGCAAATTCGGTTCTTCATGGATTGTAATAGACTTATTTTGCTTAATAAATGTTACAGTATTTTCTAAAAAAAAAAAAGGTTTAAAAAAATCAATAGGAAAGCGTAAACATTCATCTGAACAAAAGTTACTAATTTGATGACTTTCAGAGATAAAGGTCAGTACACAAACAGATTCCTCGAGTATTCTCGGAATATAAAATAGAACTTGTTTACAAAAAATACTGAAAAAGTAAATAAAAGGTTCAGTAAATATACTTTAAAAACAGTGTAACTTATTTTTAATAATAAACACGTCTCTTATTCATGAGAGTAAAAAACCGACACAGACTTAAAACAAATATTGATACTAAAAGAAGCAAAAATAAGCAGACTTTGAGAGCTTGCTTGGAGGGAACAATAATATTATAATAGAAAAAAAATCAATAAAATTAAGCAAAAAAGAATGGAAAGGGAAGATAATAAAAGTATTTGTATTAATTACATGATTAAAGAGACATCAGGAGATTGAATTCCAAACAAGAGTTGACTCATTTTGGGATGAATTTATTCAGAAGACGATGTTTTAAGGAGACATAGGGAGGCATATGGTATCTAAAACAGCCAAAGAGGAGAAAGAAAAAACTTACTTCAGAAACTTGGCATACTGAGGTTCTTTCCAATATTGTAAATACTTCAAATAGTTTACAAATGCCGGATCTTTCAGGTATCCCTTCTGACCAATATCTACGGAGAAACAGAAGTAGCATTTAAATGGGATGATCTATCAAATACTTTCAGCATTACATATTCCATTAATGAACCATTTTAGTTCATTTAGGCTTGTGAGTAAAAAAACACAGTTTTGCCATGACGTGTTGGTCTCGGGCGGCAGTGTGCTAAAGTCGTCATTCTTGGACAATATCTCCAAGGAAATATAAATAGTACAAAAATGGGATCCAAACTAACAACTATGAGCAAACCAAGGGGATTAATTGGATCTTGTATGGTCGAAGCCTTGACACTTGAAAAAAAAGTCTTTTTCTAAATCGAACTTAGAAAAGCGTTTGGTGTGCTAGTTTGCTGTAAAGCTTGCTACAACAGGCGTATTTTCGCCCGTGTCTACAGCGCTTTTGCGATGCCTCGTGTTCTCGCATTGACTCCATTTTGGAATATGTTTACGGCTACTGATAAAAAGACTATTAGATCCGTACATTTTCGTTTCGCGAAATTTCTCTTGTGTATACCCCTATGGGCTAGAAACAAAGGACTAGTGTCAGCCTACGGGTTAACTGAACCACTAACCGTAAGTGAGCAGCGTCACGGTCACTATTATTTCTAGGCTTGATAGGACATGCAGCCTCCATCCTGCTATGTGTTAGTAGAAATATTTGAATCTATTCTTGGTAGTATAGTTTTCTTTGTGAGTGGGTTCTTTTTTTTGTCTTCTCATTTACTTCATATTGAACCCTTGTTTGTTTTTTTTTTGTGCAATAAAGATATTGATTGATAAACGAAAATAAAGAACACAGAAATATGTGGTTAGAAGACTTGCGAAAACGACAATTACAACAAGTCAAAAACGAAATTGAAGAACAAAGAAATATGCGGTTAAAAGATAAGCGGCAGCGAGAATTACAACCAGTCAAAAACGAAAGTGAAGAACACGAAAATATGTGGTTACAAGACATGCGGCAACGGGGATCAGAAGAAATCAAAAACGAAAATGAAGAACAAAGAAAAATGTGGTTATAAGATATGCGACAGCGAGGACAAAAAACATGCGGTTAGAAGATAAGCGGCAGCGGGAATTACAAGTGACAGCAAAAATCAGAACGTGTCAAAGTGAAAGCGAAGAACAAAGATTTGTGCGGTTAGTAGACTCGAAAGTGAGTATGTGTCAAAAATGAAAGTGAAGAACATAGAATTGTGCTGCTAGAAGACAAGCGACAGAAAAATCAGAAGGAATCAAAAATGAAAGTGAAGTAGAAAGATATACTATGGTAGAAGAACAACGCCATCGTGATCTTCGGTGTCAACAAACTGTGACGGAAAACCCAGTAAAAACCTACAAAAATGCAGGAAACTATGCAAGTTTTAACTAAAAGTCATTGGAGCCCTTAAGGGTTGTATGTATTCACTGTAAATTCCTCCATTTTCCCGAGGAAAGAGTAGCCAACAAAGGTGATTCATTTGGAGGTTGCTGCTTACTTGGTCAAATTGTATTGCAGCCACCACAATTTCGGAGGCGAAGCCTCCGGTCTTCCGGTACTATTTATTTATGTAGGCTATGTATGTATTTATAAATTTTCTCTCGAAAACGGATCAATATTTTTTTGGGTAAAATTGGTACCCTGGAATTTTCTGCCCTGAAAAAATGAGCAATAATTGTATATGTATGCATGTATTTACAAATTTTTTCTCGAAAATAGCTCCATGAAAAAACTATCTAAATAGGTCACGAGTTGACCTGTGAATTGTAAGATCATAGAAAAAAATTTCTGAAGTAATGATAAACGAAAAAGAACAACAAAGAAATTAGCGGTTAGAATATTTGCGGAAGCGGCAATTTCAACGAGCCAAAAACGAAATTGAAGAACAAAGCAACATGTGGTTTCAAGATATGTGACAACGAGGATCAGAACGAATCAAAAACAAAAGTGAAGAACAAAGAAGGCATTTTAAGCGATTTCATAATATCTAGAGGACAAAAACGTAAATTAACAATTGCTCAAAATGAACAAGATGGACCATCAAGTGAGACAAGATCAAGAGGACGACCTGAGAAATATTAATTCACGGGTGAAAATGAACAACTTCGACCATCAAATGTGACAAGACTAATTGGACCAGCAAAGATAAAGGGCAAGGAAGAAATATCTGAAGTAATTATAAACTAAAATGAAGAACAAAGAATTGTGTGTTTAGAATAATTGAAACAATTAGAACGAGTAAAAAAAAAATATTGAAGAACAAAGAAATATACGGTTAAAAGATAAGCGGCAGTGAGAATTACAACGACTCAAAAATGAAAGTAAAGAACAATAAAACATGCGGTTACTAGAAATGCGAGGACGAGGATCAGAACGAATGAAAAACGAAAATGAAGAACAAAAAAATATTGGTTAGACGGTGTGCTACAGCAAGTTCAAAGAAAAATGCGGTTAGAAGATAAGCGGCAGCGAGAATTGCAAGCGACAGCAAGAATCAGAACGTTTCAAAATGAAAGGGAAGAACAAAGAATTGTGCACCTAGCAGACACACAAAAACGAGTATGAGAACGTGTCAAAAATGAAAGTGAAGAACAAAGAATTGTACTGTTAGAAGACAAGCGTTAGCGAGAATCAGAGTGAATAAAAAATAAAAGTCAAGTAGGAAAAAATATTACGTAGAAGAGCAACGCCATCGCAATCTTCAACGCCACCAAACTGTAGCACAAAACTCAGTACAAACGTATAAAGATGTAGTAAGCAACATAAATGTTAATTAAAAGTCATTGGACCCTTCAGCGTTGTATGTATTCACTGTGCAGTCCCCCTTTTTCCCGAGGAAAGAGTAGCCATCAAGTGTGACTCATTCGGGGGTTGCTGCCTGCTTGGTTGAATTGCATTGCCACTACAACAGTTTCCAAATAAATTTGTTTGGCCTTTTGCAGAACATTATTACAATGAATATCACAAACAAATCCGAAACTTGAACTCATGTTTTGCCATAGCTTCATTCAACGTAAGCTACTATCGAACCATCAATAGTTGTAATGTTTTCCGCTTCAAAGAATAAGGAGGACAAAAAGTATTCTAACAGACATTTGATTAAGGGATAGATAATAAAGCAAGAAATTTCCTAGGACTAATGTTAAAGAAATTATATTATTGTACATATTAAAATATAACCCCTAAGACTCAACCAGAGTTGCCAGCAACGGACCACAAATAATTAAAAACAACAAAAAAAGCACTATGAACAAATAAAACCCTACGACTGTTTTATAACATAAATTATAATTTATATTTATAGGTATTTGCACAGAAAATTAATCAGCTCCATAACAGAAAGTAGGAATACGGCTTTTGATGCTGATTTCCAACTGAAACAACTTTTCTTTATATATTATCTGAACTTGAACTACATTGTTGAAATGATACATGGATAGGTACCATTATTTGTATCCATAATAGGACAATTACACTCTATTACAATGTTACCCTTAGAATCCCGATGGTCAACAATGGCACAATAGAGGCGTAATTTAACTTAGTGTACCCTAGAGTATAACTACTACTACTACTAACAACTCACCGCAGCACCGAGCCGCCTGAGGCCAACACAGCTACGCACGCTCCTCCTCCCTCCCAATCTATTGAAAGCCTCCCTTTTTACACCCTCCCATGAAGTTCCCATTTCCTTGAAATCTTTCTTTATGACGTACTCCCAACCCAGACGAGGACGATCTGATTTCTGTTTAGCCCTAGACGGTTGGCCAAAAAAGATACTCTTCGGCAATCTATCATCGTTCTTCCACGCAACGTGCCCTAGCCACCTCAACCTTTCTTTCATTATAGCCCTAGAGAGCGGCATTGAACCACATTTTTCGTACAGGCCATTGTTTAAATACGGTCAGTCAGCAGGGTGCCCAGAACAATCCGTAAGTAATTTCTCTGGAAAACATCTAGCAAATCTTCATCTGCTTTTCTAAGCACCCATGCTTCAGAACCACATTTGACCACTGTCATCACTGTAGCTTCCAATATTCTAATCTTGGTTTATTGACTTGTCTTCCCATTCTTCCAAACTTTTTTTTAACTGATGAAAAACACCCTGAGCCTCGGCTATTCTACTTTTAACATCTTCACTGCTCCCACCAAATCCACCAACAATACTACCAAGGTAAATGAAGCTGCCCACTTGATCAATCTTTTCATTACCCAACGGCACCTTTTCATCTTCACTTATACCTAGCCTTAGTGACCTAGTCTTCTTAACATTAATTTTCAAACCTATTCTAGCACCCTGAACTCGCAAAACCTATAAAAGCTCATTCATTTTGCTAGCACTTTCCTCTAGGATTCTGAAATCATCAGCATAATCTCTAAGTCCAGGAGAGTTTTTCCTCCCCATTTGAATCCGTGGTCTCCCATTGCCTTTCCTGTGCTCCTCAAGACGAAATCCATGAAAATAATCCACATAAATGGGGATAGAACACAACCCTGCTCAACTTCTGATTTAATACAAAACCAGCTGCTAACCTCATTTCCTACCTTAATTGCAGCAGTGTTATTCTCGTACATAGCACTAATCACTTTAATGTATTTGTCTGGTATACCATACAAGGATAAAACCTTTGCTAAAGCTCTTCTATCTACAGAATCGAACGCTTGCTCATAATATATAAAACTAAGGACCAAAGGTGTTTGACAACTCAGGCACTTCTCAATTATTAATCTAAGAGTGAAAATTTGGTCGACGCACCCTCTGCCTTTTCTAAAATAGCACTGCTCTTCTCTTAAAACTTTGTCTACGGCATCTCTCAGTCTAAAAAGTATCATATTACTAAGTAATTTGCTATCTACACAGACCAGACTAATGCCTCGATAATTACCACACTCACTTTTATCCCCTTTTTTATAAAGTGGCTTAATTAAGGTTTTCATAAAATCGTTAGATACTTCCCCTTTCTCAAAAATCATATTCATAATCTTCAGAAGCTTATTTCTAACCTCAGAGCCACTATATTTAAGAAACTCATTTACCAACCTATCAGCACCTGGAGCCTTATTATTTTTTAATACTTTTAGTATTGTCGCTAATTCTTCCTCACAAAAAATCTTCCTTCACATCCAAGGTATCACAAACTTTTCATTTTCCTCTATATCTTTTCCTGCAACTCTATCTCGGTTTAGCACATTCTCAAAATGTATTTCCCATCTCTCTTTAATTCTTTCCTTATCGCTAATTACGGCCCCTTTCCTATCTTTAACTGGGCCAAGTCCAGATTGACTACTACCTCTCAATTTATTGGCATACCAGTACAATATTTTACTATTATGCCGTCTAGCTGCATCTTCCTAGAGTATAAATTAAGATAAAATAAAATAAATACTCACAATTCAAATAATTGGGATTAGCTAAGCACTGAACGAATTCCAATTCTACTTGAAATCTTATTTTCTGCTGGTCTTCTGATTCTGTAAGAAAATATATGATTTCAGAATACATCGCTCGGAATTATAAGACTCAGAATATATGACAGTTCAAATTACCAGTTTTCCCAGTCTCTTAACTGAGTATTTTGGCAACCATGAAGTGGGAGCATGGGCACCCATAGACTGAATTTTAGGGGGGGGCTTACCTGGTCTAATCGGCACTTCCATTGTTGTATAATTGAAATCTCAAGACAAAATTTCATAGGCAGTGGGATAGCGCTGCCTCAGTAAAGAGCGATGTGGGCACAATATATTGTTGTTTTTTTTAGACCAGGGCACTTCTTATAGAAAGAAATATCACAGAAAGAGCTCATGGAGGGCAACCAGCGCCTCCCCCACGTCAATCACTTCCCCATACACATCCAAACAAAATTTTGAGATAACCAATTTGTACAGTGTAGTTTAAAGGTCCAGAAATTATGACTTTGAAAATGACAACCCCCCCCCCACAACCCTCAGAGCAAGGGTTGTAAGTAATGCCCTGTGGGGATATATGGTTTTTTATAGAAAGGGTAGTCGTATATACCTCAGAGGGGGCTCATTTGATTGGTAATCAGAAGTTCTACTAGCCTTTTTAAGAGTCAAAAGTGATTAGAGGTCATCCAGCCCCCCTCCCATACACCAATCATTTCCCCAAACACATTCAATCAATAGTTTTTTAGATAGCCATTTTGTTCAGCGTAGTTGAAAGATCCAGAAATTATGTCTTTAAGGATAACTCCCCCCCTCCCCCATATAGCCCTCAGGTCAAGGGTTGTAAGTTACACCCTGGGAGCATATAAGGTTTTTATAGAAATGGTGATCGTATAAAGTTCAAAGAGGATTGGTAATTAGAAGTTATAGTGCTCTTTTTAAGAGCCCAAAGTGATCAGAAGGCAAATAGCCCCCCCCCCCCCCCCCACACACACACACACGTCGTATTTCCAGAAACGCATCTGATAGAAATTTTAAGATGACCATTTGATGTCGTAGAAAATTTGAAAAGGGCTCAGTCGGTTGGTAATTGAAAGGGCTAGCGCCTTCTTTAATAGTCAAAAGTGATTGGAGGGCACCCCCCACGCCCATCATTTCCCCAAACACTTCCAGTCAAAATCTCGAGATAGTTTTTTTGTTTGACGCAGTTTAGAAGTCCAGAAATTATGTCTTTGAGGATGAGAACCCCCTCACAGTTCAGGGCAAGAGTTGTAAGGTATGCCCCGAGTACATTTAAGGTTTTTATGGAAAGGGTGGTCGTATAAACTTCGGAGGGGGCTCGTTCGATTGGAAATCGGAAGTTGAAGAGCCATTTCTAAGAGTCAAATTTATCAGAGGGCAGCTATACCCCCCATGTAATATTTTCCCCCAATGCATCCGATAGAAATTTTAAGATAGCCACTTGTTCAAAAATAGTCCAAAGATCTCATAACACGGCCTTTGGGGTTGACATAAGCCCCCAAAGTACGGGGATGAGGGTTTTAAGTTATGGCCCGGTGGGATGAAAGGTTTTTATGAAGATGGGGTCTTGTGAACTTAAGAGGGGGGTCATTTAATTGGAAATACATACTTCCAGTTCCATTTTAAGAGTCAGGCGTGATGGAGAGAAAATAGCCCCCCCTCCTCTCCCTGATATCCTCTTTTACCCAAACACATTTGATGGAAATTGTAAGACAGTGATTTTGTAGGCAATAGTACAAAGAAAATATAACAATTTCTTCAGTAATCAAATATAAGAAATATTTAGGCGGACGTTGAACTAAATCAAAAGAAACTATAAGCATGTGAACTTTCAAAAAGATGACAAGGCAATCTCTCAAGAACAACTTCTATTTTTAAATTAGATCTTTAAGAGTAAGTTGCGGGGAATTTTAAACTAGCCAGAAGGCAATATGTGCATACTTTTAGTACTACAACTACAGTTACTGTAACTAATGACGCTTAGTTCCAATTAAACGAAAAAACTTTAAACATAAGTAGAAGGCTAT
Organism: Artemia sp. Qi Xiang Cuo; assembly: GCF_049724085.1. Lineage (NCBI taxonomy): Eukaryota > Metazoa > Arthropoda > Branchiopoda > Anostraca > Artemiidae > Artemia > Artemia sp. Qi Xiang Cuo. Next base: position 50,898,611 of record NC_142796.1, read on the forward strand.
CTTATAGTCCCACGACTCACCCCTGCTGCCATCTACAACTTTTTTAACACCAAATATGTGCATAGAGTCATTAGGAAGAACACGTGGTTAATGGGGTCAATGACCTAAATTTCCAAGGTCGATGTTGTTGTTGTTGTAAGTGCACGCTCTCAGCGAATGTCAAGGTCGATTTATTTGTTGTTGTTGCAAGTGCACGCTCTCAGCGAATGTCAAGGTCGATTTATTTGTTGTTGTTGTTGTAAGTGCACGCTCTCAGCGAATGTCAAGGTGTCCAGAAATAGGAAACAGCATTTGATGTTGTTGTTGTTGTAAGTGCACGCTCTCAGCGAATGTCAGGGAGTCCAGAAATAAGAAACAGCATTTGTTGTTGTTATTATTCTGGGCATGCTCCCAGCGAATGTTATGAGTTTCCAGAAATAGGAAACATTTAGATCACGTGTGTCCTTATCAGCCAATCAGCAAGTCGGATACATACCCTTTCTCAACCAATCAGAGGGCTCGCAAACATATTAGCACCGGTTGGAATATAAGGAAAGGGTTTTTTGCTAAAGTTTTATTAGTCTGTGAATAGAATTCAAAGGAGTGAGAACAGTTTTGACTTTACTCATTTGAATATATATTTGTGTTGATGATGACGAGTGGAATGTTTACCCTCTTAGAAGTTGATAGTGGAGTTGAAGGTAATAATACAAGATCACCAAGCATTGCGATGGATAACACGAAAGGATCACGTCTTTGTCTGGAATAGGATGCAGTATATGCAAGTTATATTATATCCTTGAGCAAATTTAAAATGGAGGATAAATTATGTTTTGCCGCTAAAGTTGATATAGCACATGTGAATAGACTTCAATGTGCTTTAAGTGCATTAGTGAAACATATCGAAGACAATAAACTCTATCGCTAATTGTACATGCTCTATATTATTGATGTTGTTGTAATTATTCAATAAAATTGTTTCGAAATCGAAAATGTTCTCTTTCTTTTCTGGTTAGGTTAGGTTAGGGCTAACGAATCAGGGTCAGTCTAGAGTCAGCAGTCGGAGTGAAAGGATTGAAAAATGAATAAATTTGAGAAAGAGAGAATTAGATCAAATCTAGTGTTAATGGAAAAACATTTGATTTTGGATGATGATTTTCTCGAGTTATCTCTTCAATGCAGGATATTCTCTCGTCAGGGATCACTTGAAAATATAATGAAGAGTGATTCTCCCCCATTGGACTGTTGTATGAAACTTTTAAAATGTGATTCAAGTGCTTATAGTCAATTTATTGATATATTAATTGAAACAAGGCAGAATCATATCGTGGATATACTTTTGAAAACATTGCCAATGGATTCAATGTAGATGGCTCCTCCTTCGAAAGAGGTAACGTTACAGAGCTACTCCTCTCCCACATTTCCCCTCACTGAATTTATGGAGCGAGGACGATCAGTTTCATTTTAGTTGCGAGAGAGTTGACATTGGAAACCGAAAGATGTTCTATATACATCCATTATGCATGTACACTCTTGGCAGTTGGACTCAATTTGAGAATTGTACAATTACAGATGACTATCATGAATAATGTAAATTATTTAATCCTTGTAAATTACATAGAGGCTATGCAGTACAAATTTAAGGATATAATTCATGTCTTGAAGAGGTGTGTGACTCTCACCCTAGAAGGCACCTGTGCTCCAATTGTCACTATGATAAATGTGATCAGTGGGAGAATACTTACCCCGCTATGATTGGAAAGAATCCCAAACGTGATTTTAGTTTATTTCTACGAGATTGGTATCGTCGTGGATTTAAATTATTCTGGGAAGAGGAATCTGGTCAATGATTCAACTGTTGGGCTAACAAGACAATTTGGTTTCTACGTCATCGTTGTGACGACACTGCCTACTATGACTATAAACCAAGTGATTTTTATTTGGCAGTTACCGAATGTGATTCACCATTTGAAAACACTGTATGTGATATTGCTTCAAATAGACATATTGAAACTCGTGAATTTCATAACATGAATGCAAATAGTATCATTGACTATAGAAAGAGATATGACAAGAGTGAAGTTACATTATACTGTAGAAAATGTGACCCTGACTTTGCAGACAATCAAGATCAATATACAGTGAATCCAAATGATTTACCAGCATTAGTGGTTCACAACAGTTGCCTATACATTGATGAAGAAGAAGAAATCTAAAGTGAAGATTTAAAGACATTGTTGTATATATATATATATATATATATATATATATATATATATATATATATATATATATATATATATATATATATATATATATATATGTATATATATATGCATTTTATTAATAAGCAAATTCACAAACATTTTTTAAGCACTTTACTCTTAGGGCACTGAAATCAATATTATATAGGTCTGAGAGGATATTTTCCACTAGAAAGTCATTCAGACGTGGATTGTCAACATAAATGTGGAGAAATTGTTTCTAAGTATAGCCGCGACATCGGAACACAAAATATAGTAGTGCATGGAAGCCGCAGCTTTTAGTCGTTAGATCATGCACCCTCTTCCGATTTTGAATAATATTTTTCCCACTGCTCTCAATATAGTCGCTGATGTGAGGCGTGTAGAATGTATAGGGTAGACCAAGAGGATCAAAAAATTCAATCGTTTTCATTGTTTGAAAGATGCACAGCCAATGACCCGTCAGCACAGTCGACGGACTGCCATTAACAATAATCAAGGTATTGTTGACACTTTGATTTTTTCCAAGAAAGTCCGAGAGTAGACAATAGGATTTGTACTGGGACATGTAGGGGTCCATATTAAACACATTGATTATCTGACTGGTGTTCATGGCGCTAAGTCTAGTAGAACGCTGCCTTCGGGAGTGATTTCCCAATAGGTTTCATATTGATTTAGTGAGATTAGCGCAATACTCTCAGACAATGGATCGGCAAATGTACACTCTAAACGGACACTCCCCGTACTTACTATACTCATATCATGTATACCAGACAAATCCAATACAATGATACCATTTGTTTTAGCAAACATATCTTCGGTTATACCATTTTCAAATAGTTGCGAATCATGATCTAGGGTTTGCATGGTCAACTCATACAATGTTCTATAGGATTTATCAAAAGATAGATTGTAGAGTGGGATACCGTTTACTTTACACACAAGAGATGAAAGTCCAAACATCTCGAATTTATGTGGGCATTCAGTCCATGATCCTATTGCACTGGCGCTTTTTACAAATGTCAAAGCGAGTTCTGACGGAATTTTACCATTGATAAAGGATGAATCGGTGAAGGTGCGTGAGCCCATTGCAATATGACGTTGATTGGTGATTGTATGAGGAAAAAGTAGTTTAATATTGTTGCCATTGGCTCTCAGTTTTTCCACTGCCGAAGCAACAGAACTCATGACCTGTTGTTTGCGTACATGAAGTATTGCCGAGGTGAGGGAGAGACTTACATCAGGATTGCCAGCAAGTTCTTTTCTCAATATGAAATTGGATGGTGCAAGCGCCAGTTTTATATCCACTTTAACATTGGGCGGCAGCCATTGGGGTATATTAAATATTTCATGATAGATTTTTCCAACTAGATGTAATTCACTAGTTGTAGCATTTTTAAGTGCATCTGTACTATCAGTATTAGTAATATATTCATCTCCATTGGAGGTGCCTCTCAATTCCTTGAATGACTTGGGTGTCATCATCATGAATTGAATATAGCTTGTATAATTTGAGAGATTGTTGCTTGTGCTCACCAGCGTGCCATTGATGTAGACACTAATTTGACGAAATAAATTATGTAATATACAATTTTCATAGGATATTCCATCAGCCCGAATTGGCATTGTATTATCGGATTTCCGGACTTTCATTTGTAAATCTATAAATGTTGAAGACATGTCCATAAAGTAGTCTTTATGGAATAAATTTGAAAGTGGATATTATCGGAGAGGGGTTGTTGAGGATAAAATTGTTCATAGTATCCATGCTTGACACTCACATCAACATTTTCAGCATTGAATAGATTCAATGAGGCGGTGATTGAAGGTTGAGAATCCTTATGTGGCATGTAGGAAATTTTAGGAGAAGAAATCTAGTTTCGATCTACCAATTTTCCTCCTGGGGCTTCTTCTTCTGTTTACAGCACATGTCGGCTTTTTCCTTCTTTTCTTTGACAAGAGGGATGATGTCTTTCGTTTCCGACCTGAGTGGAGACTGATGAGTGATGCATTGTTTCTCGACCTTTTTAAGCCTTTACCATTTTGTTTTAATTTTTCGCCAAGAGTTCGCGCACTGGACCTAAGATTTTCCGAAGCACTTTTTTTTAAAATCCTTGCCAGAGCCCCAATCGTATAGTGCAGAGGATGCAAAATCTGTCGCAGCCGGTACAAGATATTTTCTAGCCAGTGGTAGTGAAGAGCGAAACAGCTTAGCAAACCAACTGCCAAGACCGTAGCCAGACATTGACGAGCGACCTTTGTAATAGTCCATTCCATTGCCCTGTTGTCTTGGGCCAAGAGTATTAACATAGCAGTCAATATCAGGACAAGTGAATAGCACTTTTTTATTAGACATCTTGTTGAACGATGGGCCGAAAATGGCATGTAATCACAGCCAAACCTTTTGAAATTGCTATGGGATCGCCCAATTCGGTTCTTAGTGTTAACTGACAGAGTTCCAAATAGAAAGTGTTTAAGGGAATATATTGAAGATGCTTTATATTGTAGCTGTCAATATGTTCTTCATTGGTTTTTCGTTCAAGAACTTGAAGGAGGGGGACATTTTAATTGTCAACCCGAGATGTTTCCACAAATGAAGCGTAGAGAAATATACAAGTGTCTGTGGAGAAGGCAGGCGGGTAGTCAGCAAAAATGAAATTAGTATTTCCGGCACTTTTACCATTGATTATATTGAGCTTAAAGCCAAGAACATCCTTTAGACTATCATTGAGAATAACGTTTTCACTGGCAATAGGTGAACTAATGTAGATCTTGCCCTCCTCCTTTGAATAGTTGAAATGAAAAGCTCCTTTTTTACGAGCGGAAATTATTTTATTAATAGAAAGACATAAATCGTTCATACAGGTGAGTTCCTCGTAGGGTAATTCAATATATGGATAATTCATCCAATTGATTTTTTGAATTTGTTCTTGATCACTTGAGGATGGTGGTGGCGGCCAATCATAGGGTCTAATTTTTATTTCATATTTACGATCCTTTCTCAGGATGTCATAAGTATTTTTGAGAATACAGTCGACAAGAGCCACTTCACACTTTCCGTCGTCGAATTTGATAGTGGGGGAGAGTTTCGTCCAAAAATCACTTGTTCTATTCAGATCATTGTAGAGAAGATCAGAAACATTGGACATGAAAGTCAAATAGAAATCATTGGGCATTGTTAATATCTTCAGCACTGACCCAAGAATCAAAATCTGAGTTGTATCCTAGCCAGCGAACAAGCAACTGTCTCTTTCCCCTATGAGTACGACTCTTTAATATCTTCTCAGTTTGATCCATTTCGCTAGTGTTTCTAACTTTTTGCAGTTCATATTCATAAAAACCGCCGAGAATCTCATCATCTTTGGTATCTCGCAAACGATAAGTTATGGGTTTGGTGTCCAGGATTTTGGACACTTTAAAAAGTTCGGTGCTCCATAAATAATTCCCCTTTTCAAAAATATTGGTGGTTCTATTAATTCGAACAGTATCACCAACATTGAATTTCTTCTTCACATTTTTTTTTCTTTTTCACCATTGGAATATTGCTTTAGAAAAGCACCAAATGTATTTTCATTGTAGTGAACATCCCGAGGGCTCGAGTTGGACAGAGATCGATGTAGTTGATGGCTGCAGAACTGCACGATTTTACTCAAATTATGAATAAATGTAAATGTATTTTTCAATTTACAATATCTTCAGATTAATATACAAATCATTCTGAATAATCTTTCAACCAATCCAGCCTTTATCGGAATGTGACTCTGATAGTGTTGTATTATATTTCGATAGAACATTTTGCACATGGGGATTAACAAATTCACTGCCACGATCCGATTGAATTTTTCTATACGAATCCTGTTCAAGAATACTTTCAATGGCCCGGGCAACTTCAACACCTATCTTTGATCGCAGTGGAATGGCATAGGCATAGCGACTAAAGACACTGATTGCCACCAGAATATATTCGTAGGGTGCATTGTGACACCGTTGAAGTGCGTCTAAAGTTAAAAGATCCGTTTGCATTATATGGAGAGGGGAAAAGGCTTTAGTTTGTCGATATTGTTTGCTGAGAAGCCTGTGATTCCGATGCAGTGTGTAACTCGCTTCATTCTCTAGATACTCTTTTGCTTTTTTCAATGTGGTGCCGGAGACAGCTTTAGAAAGCGTTTTGGGAGAACTTAAACTCCCCGCTTCACCAATATTTTCATAGACACCTTTCAGAACTTCATCCATTTTGAACGCAAACATGCAGTGTAATGACCACTCCCCTTTTGCACACTGGAGGGTGAATCATTTCGTCTTCGCTTTTGACTGGCAGCCACAGGTGTTGTAAAATCAGCGCTACTGCTGCTGCTAGTATTTTCAAATATTGAATCTTCTTCTTCTTTTTAAATGATGTTGGTGTTGGTGTTGGAAGAGGACTATATTCTCTTAGTTTCTTTAGAATTTGCTTATTGCCAATAAGACTTTTGGGAAAGTTTGATACACTTAGAAAGGTGTATAGATTATAGTCAAAGGATAAAAGTCCTTTACGATACCATATCACAAATTAAATCAACTAGAATATAACTTTTTCCCTGAATTATAATTCGTTTCCCTGTGCTGTCGACTTGAACTTGATGTTCATCAGTTTCCAATCTAAGATATGATAATACTCCTTTACTATGTTCACGATAAGTGAGTGGCAATAGGTTTCCAATTTTCAAAACAATTGAATTCAAGTCTTTCTCCTTTGAATCTGCTGAATCTTCAGGTGGTATTTCCTATTTAGAAGGATCAGTGGCGGCGGCGACGGTTGGTCTGTCACGATAAGGTTTATGTTTGTCCACACGTAGCAATGCATCTTGAAGTAAAAGCAGTTTTTTGTCATCGGCAATATTCTCATCATTAATGAATTTGCTTAGATTGTCTTCAAAATGTTCGACGGGCGAGAGGACAAGTTCAAATGGTGTCAATTTATAGGGTTTTGTCATTCTCTAGAGAAAACTATTTACAAGTCCAGCAATTATTGGCAGTAAAAGTGTGAAAAAGCTACCGCCCGCTTGAAGGAGTCGTGTTCTTTAAAAAAAATTTACCATTTATTTTAAAGCCCTGACGCGGCATCTGGCAACATGTTTCGTTTTCTGTTGTATAAAAACATCTGACAGTTTAATAATTCACTCAGCTAAATTTAAAAGAAGTTCAGATATTAGATTAATAAGATCATTGTCAATACCATGTTTGAGCATAGCCTTCCTAAGCAAGGGTTTTGGAGTGCTTAAAACGGAAAATAAATACCGTTGTTCGTGTAGCTTCTTCAGTATCATAACGCCAACTAATAGCTTTTTTTACTGTATCACCGGAAAATACGCGGTACTTTCATTTGTGCAAACGTCGTTGACGATACGCTGATCCTTGGGAGTGCTATGATTAAGATCCAGAAAAATGTAACCGTATGGCTTGTTAGTCGCCTGAGTGTACGCTGACAACAGAAATTTAGGGGCGCCGGGGTATATCTGTTTATTGAGAGTTATGAGCGAGCTAGAATCACGAACAACTCGATATATAATATAGATGGTGCAATTCAAAGCAAGGGTTCGCATACATTTTCTTTGATGAAACAGATTGTGTAGAACTAGGGTTATGGAAATGTGTTCATGGTGGGAGCGAACGGTGAACAGTTGTAGCATTTCCTGTGAGAACTGTTCAATGGATTCAGCCAAATCATCAATAATCAGCCACGAGTTCGATTCAATACTATTGAAAACATCAAGTCCTCGTATGAATTGTATTGGTATGGTTGTGGCAATTGCTTTTACTTGATCATAGGACACCTGCCAAATACTATAGCAATATTATATTTTTATCGGCTTTTCCAAAAAAATTTTATTGCATTTTTTAGCTATTCTTTTTAAGAGTGTTGTTTTCCCTGACATTGAGGGACCACACAGAAACGATCTGAAGGGTGTTTTAAATTGAGACTAGTTGCTGCTGCTGCTGACAACAGTTGGACTATAACTAACTGTAAATCATACGTGTCCAATGATTAAGTAGTAATAATTTTCCCATAGATCTATCTAGTACTGGTTAAAAACAACAAAAAAACAATATTCTATGGCAGTATTTATTTCGTAAACATGAAAACAAATATTTGCTCAACGGGAACTGCAACGATATGAATAACACTTGTTCAATAAGAAAAACAACAATATTTCATGTCAGCATTTATTTTGGCACTGCATGAAAACTCTTATTTGTTCAACATGAACAACAACATAAGAATAACACTTTATATTCAACAAGAACCTGACGATATTTCATGACAGTATTTATTTCGACACTGCATTAAAACTCTATTTGTTCAACATGAACATGAACTGCAATGATAAAAATGACACTTATTGTGTTTAAACACTTTTTGTCCATCAACATGAAGAGCAACACTTATTGTCTTTAAACACTTTGTCCATTAACAACAACACTTTATTTACATTAGTAGCAAACACACACTTTTCTATACAACATGAGCACTTGAAAACAACACTTGAAAAAAAAACACTTGGAACATGAACTAGCACAGCTGAACATTACAGTGAATTTAAAAGTCCCCCCCCCAGGGCCGTGGGGCCGAAACCAGGCCGCGGGCGGGGACCCCCCACCCCCCGGGAGCTGCGGTCGGGACCCTCCACCCCCCGGGAGCCAGCCGCGGGAAGGGCCCCCCACTCCCCACCCCAGGGAGCCGCGGGGCGAAAATGGATTGTACACAATAGTTGTCGTCACTGCTGCTACAGGTTAGTTGAGGTTGGGTTAGTTGAGGTGGTTAGTTAATTTATGAACGGGTTGGTGGTGGTTAGTTAATTTATGAAAGGTTGGTGATGGTTAGTTGGTTAGTTCAAGTTAGGTTAATTTATCCAGACCAAGTTGATTGCGATAGTCTATGCATTCAACTCGGTCTGAAATACGGTAGTGACCGTGAGGCAGGACAGTCACTCCATTTTCGAGCACATAGACTTTGTCGGATATAGACAACATTGCATTCTTTTCCACTCTCACAGTATAATTTCTATACTGTAGAGAGCGAATTGCAAGCACTTGTGCTCTCGGCACTAGGCTACTTTCTACACAGTCTCTGTACACACTCATGTTGAAATTGCTCTTTACAAAATGTGTAGGCACCCCTTTACACGCCTTCTTTTCTTCCCCACTATGTGTTTCAACGCAATAAACTTTGTGGCCCGGGAACACCCCCCTGGATATCAAATCACTCCCCGTCTCTGATTTTAACATTAATAGTTGGTTGGGGGCTTGACGTTTCACCAACTCGGGGTAGAGGGATGGATTCCAGTTGGTGAAATCCATCCGCGAGCTGATGTGTTCCCCCTTTTCTATATCACCCAATAAATCTTCAGTCCCATTTACCTTTAGCAGCAGAGAATCTGTATCCCCATAGTAAACTTGAACCTCCCCCTCCCGTGGCCATTGCACCTTGCACACATTGTAAAAGAACGACAACATGAGCTTTTTGGAAATTTCTAGTACTGAACTGCCACCTGCTATATTCTTGTTCAGTACCACATTTCTCTTTCGCCTGTGTAGAAGAACCATGCCAGTCTCTATGCTCGTGAACGATTTAAAATTTGGGTTGGCAATAATTCGGGCACACTCTAGAGGGTCAGTCACGACATCACAGAAAGATCTGTTACGTACGCTTTCACACATTTTGCCAAACGCTGAATTTAGGATGAGCTTATACGATTCCTTCTCCATTTTTGAGTTTGCCCTAGAGCGCTTATCGAAAACAGTATCGATAAACGTTTTCAAGTATGGTCGCTGATTGAACTGCAGGACCCTGTGTATTTTGGTGATTTTGAAACCATTGTTCACCATCCAGTGCAAAAGCACATGGTGAACAACGATATTCTCCTTAGGGTCCAAATCAGCAATCAGTTTCTGTTTGGAGGGAGTCCAGTGCATCCCCATATCCTCAACCAATGATCGATTGTAGGGGCTCAATGACTCCCTCCTCACGGGTCGATTGATACAGGGAAAAACAAAATCTTTGACTGAGTCGTGAAGCGCCAGTGGAATGTGCCCGTCAATTTCAAAGAACCATCCTTGTGGCCCATTGTCCTCGAAGGTGGTAATGTCGGTGAACTTACAAGGATTCTCAAGCCATTGATAGTTCCCACACGGCAAAGAGTAGTGAGACATTGCCGAGGGGTACAATGAGTTCATGTCCAAGAACACTGTATTTGACTTTGCACCGGTGCTGTTTTGTCCGCTCGGATCGGTTGACAAGAAACGGTCCCCATGAAAAACATACCCACCCCTCATTGAACGCTCTACAAAAAGGTGCTGATCTACATCGGTTATTTGGCTTATTTCTTCCCTACTAGTTTTTCAAATCATATCAATCACAACCTGTGGTGTAGAAAAATAGTAGCCTATATCTAACCCGAACTCTGAATAGATTTGGTCTGTGTTCTTACAGACTATATCCAACAGAGTTAAAACGTCACTGGCCAAGTACAGTCTACAATAATCCCACCCATTTTTACAATCCCCCTTAGACCCCACCTTCTTGGCAAACTCATACTCCTCGGCTGTGCATTCACTGCTGGTCAGTGAATTGTAAAAAGCTTCAATTGGAGGTAGTTTCACCTCGCTTAAGCGAGCGCCAGAACAGTAATAATCGTATGCGTATATACCTTTACAGGTCAACAGATCATACATTTCACTGTCTGGAAAGTTTTGTTTAAGCAAGGGAAAGCTATCAAAATTGTCGCTTTTCTGCACTTGAATCAATTGACTCAATGCCTTGGGAAAAAAACTAAAGGAATCTAAAAACCTGATTTTATTCCAACACGTATGCCCATTATCCACTGCCTGCCATTTCAGCTCGAGAAGCAACAACTTCTCGGCCGATTTGGGAATAATGTTATAGGTAAATGAATTGTTTACCCATGGACTATCTACTCCCCCTTCCTTCGCTATGCATACGTGCCAGTGGCGGTAAAATAAATTTTAAGTCATAATTAGAGTTGTGAATAAAAACGGGAATAAAAAACTGCTGGCTAACATTTAAGTTACACGATTGACGCGCAATCCCTCTAAAATTACTACCCCCAGATGATATTTCCTGCCACAAGTGATTATGATCTCTGACTTTCCCCCTCCCCCCTCTTTTCCTTTTAGTCCCCTTATCCCCCTCTACAAACTCCCCCTTACAAACCCAATATATTTTTTGATCTTTAATCGCGAGACGATCCTCTGCAGACAAAACCATTGGATAATGGGTATTTCTCAAACGAGAAATAGCACCATTAGCCGTGCCAATTAGTTTAGTCAGTGCCTTGACCTAACACTCGTTCTCATCCAATGTTTCTACTATTTCTAACAACCGCATGGTGTTAGAACTGACTCTTTGCGCGTGAGCATAGGACACTGCAATAGCCTGGTGTTCTTTGACTCGATTTGGAAATTGGGGATTGTTCACCTCCACCAGCTTAGCTTCGCAGTCTAATGATATTTTGTTGCACTGGAGAAGGGTGTTCTGGAAATTTTTAGAGCGTAAAATAGCCCTTTCCTCTGAAACCGTTTCCACTGTCTGGTAGCCATGTCGGCAACAGTACATCTCATGATTTTTTAGCTTTAATTCAGTCCAAAATCTAGTGAGACATGTTAGGCATTAAAAATGTACTCCCCGTGGCTTACCCCCTCCCAAAACTTTCCTGACGTAGGTGATCGGGTTTAACTGACCAAGTGAATTCGGCTCTCTAGGCGGTGTGTATAACAACCAAACCCAGTGTTTGACCAAATCAACTGACAGACCCCTTAGAGGGAAAAGCACCCCCTTCTTTTTACAATGAGCCCCAGATTCAAATTCTGTTGCATACAGTACCAAAGTAAGGTCAATATTTAAGTGGTTATTAGTCCTTTCAAAAATTTCAATAGATCGTAGAGTTACTGGGTATTTCCATTCTAAACACGAAAAATCTACATTGGGAAAATTGGGCCCCTCCTTTCCATGTACAGCCCTATGATCTAGATTTGTGTTGGTAGCGTCATCTTCTAGAGGCTGAAATGCTGATATGAGGAAAGCATACCGGAAACATTTTTGACCTGTTTCAAAACAAATCCGCTGGACACCACGACAACCGACTAGATCTGGATTATATTTTAAAACAGTATCCCTTTCATGCCCACCTGTCCCCCCTCTTAAAATAAAATCTTTCTTAAATTTACAGATATTTACATTTAAATTTTAAACAAATAGAACTAGAGACCCACTACCGTTTTCGTTATAGTTCCCAAGATGCGCAATAGTTTAACCTACCAAATCCTTGAAAGCACCCTCAAAATTTCCTAAATTCGAATAAACCAAACGCATCTCGGACTATATATAATGATAATAAACTTCACTTTTCCCCTCATTTAAATAGAATACCTTTAAAACAATAGAAACCTTATTTGAATCCCTCCCCCACAATTGAATTTGGTTCTCCAATAGTGCATGAGATTTATCTACATACGCATGCACAATTTCTAAGGGGTCAAACACAAAATTTCCCCCCATAGGTGAATTAAAAGGATCCCCAAAAGTCCCAGTGGAAACATCTATTGCATTTAAAATTGTGTTGGACAATTGAAAATCGGGGAAAGTTGTTCCCCCCTCCCTCGCGTGGGTATCATCCCCTCCCCCACCCCCCAGGGGTTCAACGAAAGTTGGAGTATACTCTACGTCAGTTGTTTGAAGTGGAAGTAGGTAATCAGTGGGGGAAAGAGGAGGGTTCCCAGTTAATTCGTCTGTAAAATCCTCTAAAAGCTGTTGTGTATCTTGTTTCAAGTTCCCCTGCCAAACTGCACTATAATTTACATTTAGAAAATCATCTAAAAACTCATCAATATTATCCGGAATATTGTTAATGATACCGTCCCATGTTCAATTGTTGTTGGAGAGCTCCTCTCCTCCAACTGATGACGATGGGGATAATGAATAAGGGACAAATGCACCAATCTATAAATGAAAAAAAATAGCTTATTTTCAAAGTGTTCAAATCATCCCTACTGTTTTTAAAATTGGGATTATTATTGCTTAAAACACGCTTAATAGCATTTGGTATACTCTATCGATATTCTGCTTAACAAAAATCTAAAAGTTTCTCATAGAACAAAATTTTGATTTTGCTCAAAAAACCCCACCAAATTTCCACTATTTAATACTCCCCCCCCCCTCCGAGCCGGTCATCGCGGCGCTTTCCCGCAGCGCTTCCCGCGGCGCTTCTTGGGCCCACCGGCGCTTCCCGCGGTGCTTCCCCCGGCGCTTCTCAAGCCCACCAGCGCTTCCCGGGAGCCGTGGTGGCTCCCAATCGTTTACATAATGTCCTAAAAAAAAACGTATTGTTAGGAGGCATAAGTCGTTTCGCCTACTTCCCGTACAGGTTGTCTAGGACTCCAAATGAGCCTAGATTATTTGTAATCTCGTGTCTGTTCTGTTTCCAAGACTGAACTTCAACAGCTAGGAAAATACACAATTAAATGCCGGGATCCGTTAACTCAGACATTGTCAGAATGTTTCCCCTCGCTAAAATCATGGCGGCAAGTTGTAAGATTGAAAGCTATTTTAAAAATATTCAGTGCAAATTAGACAGTCCATATGTGCCAGATAGATAAATGGGAATAATCTCTGCAGCCTTCTCTCTTAAAACTATGGAATATTCAATTGTGAACGGAATAGCATTCACAGAGTTCCAAATGGTGAGCATTAGCAGTAAGTGACTGCGATTTTTGAGGTGAAAAAGATTCGAGGACTAATCTGCCCCCCCTCCCCCCTTTTCAGCAATGTCATAAATAGCAAATATAATTTTTGGGGATAAAAATTTTTCTGCTCTTACATGGAATTCCAATTTCCTAAATATCTAACGCTAATTTTAAATAATTCCGCTATTCTCAGATATAAACACAGAATTACGTAAAAGCATTGAAATCCTAGACTTGGTGGCCTAACCGCTAATGATAGAACAAGACATGAAAAGTGGTGAAACAGATCTATTTATATGCTTGTGCGGAGCTTTAAGCCAAAGATTAAAACAAGATAATATTCAATTGTGAAAAAATAGCATTTTGAGTTTCATAGTGGTTATAGATTGCAGCAAAAACTAGAAAATTACCGTTTCAGAATATTCGCTTATGAGATATCGAAGCGATAGCAACAGAGAAAATAGCAAAGATTATTTTTGGGGATATAACTTGTTTCGCTCTTACATAGAATTCCAATTTCCTAAATATCTAACGCTAATTTTGCAAACAATTCCGCTATTTTCAGAAATATACACAGAATTACGTAAAGGCATTGGAATCCTAGATTTGGCGTCCATAATCGCTAATGATAGAACAGGAGAGGAAAAGTAGTGAAACAGATATATTTGTATGCCTGTGCGGAGCTTTAAGCCAAAGATTAAAACAAGATAATATTCAATTGTGAAAAAGTTGCATTTTGAGTTTCATAGTGGTGAGAGATTGCAGTAAAAACTAGAAAATTACCTAAAAATATTCGCTTATGAGATATCGAAGCGATAGCAACAGAGAAAATAGCAAAGATTAGAAAAAAAGAGTGGTTTCTTTGCCAAAAACAATTACATTATATTTAGATATCTCCGAGGGAGGGTGGAGCAGAGAAAACAATGGTTGGGGGCGAGGGGTTAATATTTTAGTATATCCCGCTGAGATACACTTTTACACAGTGTGAAAAGGAAAAAACATTGGAAGAAATAGATTTATATTTCTATAAGATAGGTATGAAAAAATGCTCACATTTGCAAATCCTGACTGCACTTGGGTGCCGGATGGTCCAGGTAAGGTCTGTTCGAGGGCAACCTCATGATCTTGTGCAGCTGAGCCAGCAATGCCACAGGGCTGTGCAGCCGGGACAGCTCCTGATACCCTTGAAAAAGCATTATGAGAGACAACTTCATGATTTTGCATAGGTGAGGCTTCGGCATTGTAGCTAACCACCCACTCTCTCTTTGGTTTTCTGCCAGGGTGCATTCGGGCATGCAGCGTGGAACTGGGCGGTTTCGACCAATGAGCATATTGTATAACTGATGCTCTTACAGGGACTGCTTCACCCTCTCTTGCTTTCTTACTAGGAGGTGGGGCACATTCTTCACAATTGTCCTTAAAGAAGAGAAAAAAGTTAGTATGATAAATAATTTCCACCTTTTTTACAAAAATAAAGTTAGTATCATCATCCATATAATTTTGTCTAGAAAAGCATTTATCACTAAGAAAGCACAACGTAAAAAAATTTCGTGAAATATACTAATTGCATACTTTTTGAATCTGAGAAAAGATGAATTACGGCTCACTGAGCCATTCAAAATTCAGCCTATAAAAGTCAGCCTAGTTTGTTTCTAAGCTGTTTGAAGAATTTCTTATTTTTAGGCGTTTCTGTTCTTTTCTGGTTTTAATCTGCATTGAGCATTTCATCGTTTGATGCATTTAAAGTATTAACGGTATTTTTTTTATCTTTCCATATCCTTTTTCGGTAGCTGGTATTTATCCCACCCCCAGAAAAAACAGGCCCGAGGAAAATAATCCCCACGGAAAATATCCCAGAGACAAGACATGGAAAAATACCCCCCCCCCCCGAAAGATATCGCATCCTTTTCAATCTGAGAATTACGGCTCACTGAGCCATTCAAAATTCAGCCTATAAAAGTCGGCCTAGTTTGTTTCTAAGCTGTTTGAAGAAAATCCCCTCTAATACTAAACGTTGAAAATGTGAATATTTAGTCAATCATCGAAGCAATGATCTGAGCTATGGTTCTTTTTCAGTTATCCAATAAATAAAAACATGTTTTTAGTCGCATTCTTTTGAATCTGTGAAACCATTGGAAACTAAACTGCTAACGCTAATGAACAGGAAGTGCTTTAAAAAGGGTGACAGCTAATTATAGGCCTCGCGCTGGAGCCTTGTGTCAAACCAGAGTGGTTAATAACAACAGTGACGAATGTCTCAGTTAGAGAAAAGATTACAATAGGGAAACGCTAAATTTATCGAGAAAGAAAATAATTTCTATTTGCGAGAATCTTGGTTGTGAAACAATAGGGGATGGGTTAGTTTTTGACGGTAAAAAAAATATTTTATGTTTTTTATCTAGTAGAGGTATTACATGGTGAGTTGTGTACTAGAGTGGGAGGAGGGAGGGGATTTAACTGAAGATATTTGAGGGTGACCACTGACATTAATTTTATATCGAAAATAAAAAATGTACTCACATTGCTAATTGTGGCTGTCAAGGCTTCTAAAGAGTCGAATTTATCCATTGTTGTATCAACTATGTCAGAATACTTTCTGATAATTTAATCACATTGCATGTCCTTTATATGCAAAATCTCAAGGGTGAATTGTCATGTAACGGGGAAAACCATATGTAACAAGTCCTCCGATTGGCCCAGAAGGGGGATGTAACCGACTTGCTGATTGACTGAGAAGGAAACACGTGATCTAACTGCTTTCTATTTCTGAAAACTCCTGACATTCGCTGAGAGCGTGCACTTACAACATCAACAACATCAAATGCTGTTTGCTATTTCTGGACACCTTGACATTCGCTGAGAGCGTGCACTTACAATAACAACAACATCAAATGCTGTTTCCTATTTCTGGACACCTTGACATTCTCTGAGAGCGTGCACTTACAACAACAACAACAAATAAATCGACCTTGACATTCGCTGAGAGCGTGCACTTACAACAACAACAACAAATAAATCGACCTTGACATTCGCTGAGAGCGTGCACTTACAACAACAACAACATCGACCTTGGAAATTTAGGTCATTGACCCCATTAACCACGTGTTCTCCCTAATGACTCTATGCACATATTTGGTGTTAAAAAAAGTTGTAGGTGGCAGCAGGGGTGAGTCGTGGGACTATAAGATAGCCTTCTACTAACATACAGGTTTTCAAAAAGACATGTAAGCAATATCATAGGCAGCACCACTATAATAGCTAGAAATATCACTGAAACATTTAAGGAAGCTAATTCGATTCAAAATTAAAAGTTCTAGGGTCCTTTCTAAGAGTAAAAAGAGATTGGAGGGCAATCAGTCTCTCAAGCCGATTTATTTCCCAAACACATCTAGTCAAAACTTTGAGACAACTATTTTGTTCAGCATAGAAGAACGGTCCAGAATATATGTCTTCAGGGACATTGGGCATGTCAAACCTCCACAATTATGCCAAACTATGGATTCTTATAGAATAGAAAAACCGAAAAGATTTAAAATATTTTTTTTTCATGAAAATGACTTTGCCAAAAAAAAACGAACAGAAACTCATCTAAAAAAAACTTTTTCAACAAAACAAGTTTTCAAAGAAAACTAAAGAGCTCCAATAAGCAAAAATTGGGCAGAAATGAAGTCAAGTAATCATCCAAGCGCAAAACTATCACAAATCAATATCAATAAATAAATGAAACTCGAAATGAACAGAAATTAGAATAAATAGCCGAGTCAAACTCAAAACGCAAAATTTAAAAGCAAAAATTAACATTAGCAGGGCCTATAACCCCCATGCCTTCTCTTGACTTTATTTCTGCCATTATTTGACTTTATTTCTGCCCATTTTTGGCTTAATAGAGGTCTTTACTTTTCTTTGAATTATTCTGTGGAAAGTTTTTTTAAGTTAATACAAATATATGACACCGTCATTTAGCCAGGGGGGCTGGAGCCCCCTTGTCCCCCCCTCCCTTGTGGGCACCCATGAGTGGGAGAGCATATTTCCCGGAGTAAAATTCCCCGTTACCCATCTACACTAAAAATATTTACTCTACACACCTGTGATACGTGTGCAACCATAGTAGTGCTTTAGGGGCTCATTTTAAGACGCAATCATAGACTTTTCAAACTCCACACGTGCTACTTTCTGGCTATGATCAATAACCTACAGGAAAAATCCTCAAATCTTCGCTTAGCTCTAGTTCCATTTTTTTTTTTTATTCAGTGTTTAAAAAAAAAAGTACAAGCGATCTAGAGGCAGATTTTAGAACATTTTGCAACTATTTTATATAGAACTCTAACAATTTTATATTGAAATATTTATATGAAAAACATATTTTTTCACATTGCGGAATAATTTTACATATTTTTTTTACAGTGATGCAAAACAGTTCTTTTTTTTAAAAAAGAAATTAACTGAATAAAATTTAATTTCCTTCTCAAAGTTTGCTGTGTGGTGCAAGATCTTAACTGTAAAATGCGATTTCTGATTATTGTAACAAAATGTGAAGACTAACCAAAACTAATACGCTAGGAGCGCTGAAATCGTCAAGGGTGAGTGCAGGATTCGCTATTAGCAGGCAAAATTAGATGTAATAATATGGTAAAACGGGATTGTAAAAATTAGATAAATCTGACCGATTATCCTTTCGTCCTGACAGACCCAGCATTAAAAATGTCATTTTTCTTGATAGACTAAAATAATTTGCAAACTTACACCAGATTTCTGTTAAAAAGACAGTTCTTCGATTAAATAATGACTAATTTCTTAGGGTGTTAGTTTATTAGCCTCCATCAAAGAAAAGTGATAAAAAAAAATTCTGAAAATAATATCCCGGGCAAAGACCACCCTCAAGGTAGAACTTCAACTGAAATTACTCTGAATGAAGAAATCATTCATAGTAATTTCTGCTCTTTTATATACAATATTTTATGCAAGTTAGATGTATCACTGTATAAGAAGGCACGGTTTTCCTAAACAAAATAAAAAGTGGATATTGATTTTTAAATTGCAGAAAGCAATACTAACTTTCAAAAATAGACCTATAGCGTAAATAAGGCCTAACAAAAGTATTTTGAGCCTCATCACACTATAAATCCTCATTCCTAACGATTTAACTTGTAAAGATTTGTAAACATCCGTCTTAACTTGAAAAAAAAATCTTAATATGGCTTAAATCCAAATGAAGTAGACTTGTCTTTTTAAAACTTAAAAGTCAACAAAAAAAAAGACTCAAATCCAAATTAAGAAAGAGCATATTTTATTCAAATTTAAAACAGGTTTAGACTTGCCTTCAACGCAATTTTCCATATTTTAAAAATATGGAATGGGTAACGCTAGGACCTGGAAAACAGCTTCCCGGGACAAAAATTGGACTCTGAATTCGCTCAATTTCTTTCCAAGATACAGAGAAGCCGCCATTAGCTAATTATGCTTTTATGTTTGGCATCCATGTCTCAAGTTATTATTTTAATTTTGTTTTTAATTCTACCTCCTGTTTTCTCAATTGTACTAACATCTTTACTTACAAAACTAAAAACTGCATGTACCACCTACACTAAAAAACAAACAAATTTAATGTTACAACAAGCTATTCAAATCCAAAATCTATCCAACCGTTTTGCAGGGTGCTCTTCCATTATATGACTGCCTTCTACAGTGGTACCGAAATTGCAAATCCAAACAAAAATGTCTCAGGTTATTAGACACCAATAATCAAGAACCTTCAAAAAATAATTTTGAAGACTCTTTGTTCTCCCTTTACTACTTATTGGAACCGTTTAACTCTGCTTTATTGGTTTCTTTGGAAATGCAGCAACATTGGCTTATCATGGACTTTGGACTGACATATCTACAGCCCAGCTGTCATCATTACACTGTTTTCCCCCTCTAAGATAGCTTACTAAGTAAAAATTATAGCGAACTAGACTAACTAGAAAAGGATGCCAGTGGACTCATTTAGAAAATTCGACTCCAGTAACAGAAAGATATTGTAATTGCCTTGTGGTAATATTTACTTGCCATTTCAACTAGTGAATTAAATAAAAAAAAAAAGTTTTATTTTAACTGAAAGTAAGGAGCGACATTAAAACTTAAAACGAACAAAAATTATTCCGTATATGAAAGGGGTTGTCGCCTCCTCAACACCTCGCTCATTACGCTGAAGTTTTTTATTGTTTTAAAAAATAGAGTTGTGACAAAGAGTCAAACTTCAGTGTAAAGAGCAAGGCGTCGAAGAGGAGACAGCCCCTTTCATATACGGAATAGTTTCTGTTCGTTTTAAGTTTTAATGGCGCTCCTTACTTTCAGTTAAGAAAACTTGTTTTTTTTTTAATTTCTGAACGTCTTTAAATTAATGCATGTTTTGATTTTGGCTCACCGTACATGAATAATTAAAACAAAATTTGCAAATTAATTTAACTTTTTTTGGCTAAATGGCTTTCTTGAAAGTTGTTTAATTTTATTTATTAACGTTTTTATTAGTAATAAATATACGTAACTTACGAATTAACTTACTTAACGAACTTATATTCGAACTATATTCGTATATTTTTATTGCGTATATTAGGGGGGTTTGCCCCCCTAGTCATTACCTCGCTCTTTACGCTAAAGTTCAATTTTTTTTCAATTCTTTAAGAATGACCCCTTAATCACAAAGACCGTTAATTAAAATAAATAGCTCTTATGAAAGTAATAAAAACACTTTAGCGCAAAGAGCTAGGTATTGACTAGGGGGCGAACCCAATCATATACGTAGTAGTTTCTGTTCGTTTTAAGATTTTTATGTTGAAAAGTTTTCAGTTGAAAACTTGTTTTTTTTTTATTTAATTTCTGACCGTTTTTTTAAATAATGCTGGGAAATCCGTCACCCCCTTCATAGCAATGCCCCTTCCTCCGTGAAAATTTCCTCCATGGGAAGATCCTTCCACGTAACCCCCGATCCACCCAACCCCACTAGCAGAAAAAAATCCCCCTAAAAACGTCTGTATACTTCCCAATAACCAATACTATATGTAAACATTGGGCGAAGTTCATAACTTGCAGCCCTTCCCCAGGGGACTGTGGGGGATTTAGTCTTCCTCAAAGACACAGTCATTATATTTTTCGATGATGCTGAAAAAAAAGCTATCTCAAAATTTTGATCGGGTGACTTTGGGAAAAAACTGAGCGCGGGAGGAGTAGAGGAGGGGGTCCGACTCCCACGGGGGCTCCTTATATGGGCATAGAATACTGACGGGGGCTCCTTATAAGGGCATAGCCTCCCTAGGGAGAATGATTATGTAATGGGGTCAATGACCTCTTTTTCCAAGGTCGATTTATTTGATGTTTCTATGTGTAATAACTCCGGAACGAAGGTTGCACATGCGCATTGAATTCTAACGGGAACAATGTTATTGATCTAGGACTCGAGGGGGAAGTGGATTTCAGAGAAATTGATTGCGTAATCAAAGTCTGTAAACAACAACAACATCGACCTTGACATTCGCTGAGAGCGTGCACTTACAACAACAAAAACCCAGAATTTGGAACACTTGTGCTGTCGACCTCAATTCACCTATCGTGAATCAATAATTCCCCTTAGAAACAACAAATTAATTTCCCCTTTCTTGACAGATCAATCAATCAATGACATCATCTGTCAGACTTTAAAAATTTTCGCCTAGAAACATTTCTCCAGGAATAGATCCAAATCATTAATGTCTTTGCCTCGGGAACAGTTCTACTGGTCGAACTCCAAATTATATTAATAACCAAAGGCCATGGAAACAATTAGGCAAGAAACATCTTAGCGATGAATTGTTTTAGCGCGCGAAAAGGTTTCATATTAATTTGAAACGCGTTAGCGCAGAGATACCAATAACAAAGGAACACGCTGAATTTGCGTTTAGTGATTATTTGGGCGAAACCGTTTTAGACAGGTTATGGAACTATTTCGGCGAAACAGATAGAGACATTTTAAAAGAAGATTTTTGAAGAGATTTTAGAAGAGAATTTGAGTGTGGTCGTTATAATACACAAGTTTCATTTGAACAGTGTTGTGAGGTCCTCTAACCCAACCCCAAAGGGTTCCAATCCTCCTACCCCAACCCCGAAGGAAGCCCCCGGTCCTCAAAAGCCCCCCAAGCTCCCAAAGGCCCTCCACCGGTCCCCAAATGTCCCCCAGGCCCCCAACTGTCCCCCGGACCCTCAGAGGCCCCCCAAGCTCCCAAAGGGCCACCGGCGCCACAAAGGCCCACCCAGACCCCCAAAGGCCATCCCCGGGCCCCCCAAAGGCCCAGCGAGCTCCCCAAGGACCAACGGGGTCCCAAAGGCCCTCCACCGGTCCCCAAAAGTCCCCCAGGCACCCAAAGGCCCTCCTTGGGCCCCCCAAAGGCCCATCGAGCTCCCAAAGGACCAACAGGGTCCCAAAGGCCCGCCACCGGTCCCCAAATGTCCCTCCGGACCCCCAAAGGCCCTCCCTGTGCCCCAAAGGCCCACCGGTCACCAAATGTCCCTCCGGACCCCCAAAGGCCCTCCCTGTGCCCCAAAGGCCCTCCATGTGCCCCATTCAATTATCAGAAAGTATTGTGACACAATGGATAGAACATATGAAATTATTGATGAACTTGAAGCCTTGGCAGCCACAATTATAAATGTTAGTTATGTTTTCTTTTTTTATTTTCAAATTAAATTTTTTTTGGGGTTTAAACCACAACTTTTTTGGGTTAAACCCCCCCCCCCCCCCTATACAACCGCCCCTATATGATGTTCATACTCGATAAAAAGTGTAAAATACGCTCTTTTTTCGTTACGTAAACACCATCCTTCATTCCCCCTCTGTTTACGACCTTAATTCTAGCAAAAAGAAATAATTTTCTTTCGTTAAATTTATGCAATTTTAAGTGTCTATATCCTAGCTAAAAGCGATCATTGACTTCCGTCACTGTTGTTATTAACCGAACCTGGTTTTGACACAAGGCTCTCCGGCACGAGGCCTATAATTAGCTGTCACCCGTTCCCCTCTGTGTTTATGAACGCAGCAGCCAAAGTCAAAAGGAACTGTTTCTCCGTCAACATTAAAACACTTTGAGGCAATTGTAATAATTAGGCGCAGATGCAATGTGCTATTTTGGAGAACAGGTGATATCTAAGTATTTTCAAATTCGTATATAACACTAGATGTCGGACCGTTACAAAAGGGGGAGGGGGCCAAGGGGCTAGTCTGTTACCCTCCTTCTTATTTTAAAGCACTCTGTTTCTTTGCATGACAAGTTAGAGGGGTGAGTTGAAGAAAAGGATACCTTGATGCGTTATTTGTCAACTGAGTCGTATTTTTACCCTAACTTTTGTTTGGGGCAGGGGGATTTTCCCATGTCTTTTCTCAGGGATATTTTCCGTGGGGTTATTTTCCGTGGGCTGTTTTTTCTGGGTGTGTGATAAATACCAGCTATCGTAAAAGGATATGGAAAGATCAAAAATACCGTTAATACTTTAAATGCATCAAACAAGGCGTGCACAATGCAGATTAAAACCAGAAAAGAACAGAAACGCCTAAAAATAAGAAACTAGGCCGATTTATATAGGCAGGCTTTTGAAGGGCTCAGTGAGCCGCTCTCAAGAAGAAGTCCGACCAAATAGTCACATAGTCACATAATTCACATAAATCACATAATAGTCACATCTAGTCACATAATTAGGGTTGTCAACCGATGAAAAGAAATTACTAGATTTTAGTGATTCTTAGGTTGATTTAGTGATTTTCTTCAGTAATCTAGTGATTTATGTGCTGATTTAATAATTTTGTGTTCAGGCATTATAAAGAAAGTCACTAGAAATAGTGATAAATCACTTGGGGTGGCAACCCTACATATAATATCATTTGACAATGAGTAATGTTCATATTAGGCACGATGTATGTGACACCATTTGCAGAATAAAGCACCAGACCCGTTACCCTTCCTAATTCATATAGAGTCAAAACAGCCTGAACTGACACATATACCGAAGGAGCGTCAAACTATTAAAACATAATTTGGTACTTGTCGGTTAAACGGAACGCATTCAAGAATAACTCTGTGAAAGATCTAAAAAAAATCGGTTCCTGGATCGGTTATGACTTGCGTATTTTGAGTGAAAAAACTACGATGCATGAATTCACATTTATCTATTTGTCACATATGGATCCCCTAATTTGCGCAAGGATATTTTAAAATAACTTTCAATCTTACAACCCTTGCCAATATTTTAGTGATGGAGAGACATTCCTGAATAAGAATTAACGGTTCTCGAATTTAAGTGTACTGTTTTCCAGAGAATACGCTTGGAAACAGAACAGACATTAGATTAAAAATAATCTAGGATCATTTGGAGTCATAGACAACCTGTACGGGGAGTAGGTGAAACGACTTATGCCACCTAACAATACGGTTTTTTGGGTCATTATGTAAATAACCAGAGCCCGGACGGCGCCGGGGGGTCCGGGGACTGCTGGGGGGGCAAGGTGAGGGACGCGCCGGGGGGATGCGCCACGGTTCAGGGAAGTGCCACAGGGATGCGACACGGGTCAGGGAAGTGCCACAGGGATGCGCCACGGGCCCGAGAAGCATCGCAGGAAGTGATGCGGGGGCCCGAGAAGCGCCACGGGGATGCGCTGTGGCTCCGAAAAGCACCGAAAAAAAAAAAATTTAGGGGGCGAGAGTTAGCACTTTTAATAGGGAAAAAATATACCAGAACATATAAGTGGGTAATAAGAAAGTGAAAAAAACGTTCACTTAGACATTGAGCGCGATTATATATCAACCTGTAACTAAATTTATAGGCGGTGACATGACTCGATTAGTGTTGTTTGGGAGGGGGTTAGCACGTTTAATAGTGACAAAATAGACATGAAATTGAATTTAAACCCTTTTTTTTCAGATATAATAATGTTTGGTGTGATTGACAAAGAATATATTGGTCTGAAATATTCCGCAACTGTCATTATATTCGAAGCAGCTTTCTTACTCCTAGAAAATCAACGACGTGAAATTCATTGCTATAAATGGAACATCAGATACAATATGTATGAGTACGAGAAAAACAGATGGAGTCCAACACTAAATTTTATAAATCGAAATGGCTTTTACGCTAAAACCATACGACCACATAATGAAAATGGCTATGAAATAAAACATGTTCAAGAGGAAATTCAGGAAATATGCAGTTTTTTCGGTGTGCAAGCTGTTTATGTTAAGAGAAACATGCCAACTGATAAACTCTTACTAGAAAAATGTGATAAAAACATAGCATTATTCAATTTAGAAGACTTCAAATGTGAGAAATACCTGCATTCAGTCCATGACCCAGAAGATGAAGTTAGATATTTCGCTAAATGGATACCGGAAAAGATACCTGACATGGAAAAATGCATCAGATATCCAAAGTCCTAAACTTGCTCCTCCTCATATCAAATGGATTAAGCTTTTTTTTTTTAAATATGTCATTATTTTTTTTAAAATGTTTTATATATGTTTAAGCAATAAATATCTTAATCATCAACCTTTTTTATTCTTTAGAATAGTCCATCACAATGAAAATTATACTTTCAGATTCAACATGCCAGGGAACACACTATCAAGTTCAGCATGTTGGAGAACCCTAAAAAGTCACCCCTAAAAAAGGTAAGTTAACCCTAAAAGGTTAAAGAATTTTTCTGAAATTATCTTAAGCCTGAGACGTTTTTATTATTTAGAATAAAAGTCCTTCGCCACGAAAATTAGACTTTCAGATTCAACATGCCAGGGAACACACTTTCAAGTTCAGCATGTTGGAGAACCCTAAATAGTTATCCATAAAAAGGTAAGTTAACTCTAAAAGGTTAAAGAATTTTTCTGAAATTATCTTAAGACTGAGAAGTTTTTATTATTTATAATAGTCCTTCGCCACGAAAATTAGACTTTCAGATTAAACATGCCAGGGAACACACTTTCAATGTCATCATGTTGTAGAACCCTAAATATTAAACCAGAAAAAGGTAATTTAACACTAAAAGTTTAAAGAATTTTTCTGAAATTATATTAAGAGTGAGACGTGTTTATTATTTAGAATAGTACATCGCCACAAAAATTATACTTAAAAATTAAACATGCCAGGGAACACACTTTCAAGTTCAACATGTTGGAGAACCCTAAATAGTCATCCATAAAAAGGTAAGTTAACTCTAAAAGGTTAAAGAATGTTTCTGAAATTACACTTTCAGATCCAGTATGTCAGGGAACACACGTTCAGGTTCAGCATGTAGGAGAACCCTAAATGCTCATCCATAAAAAGGTAAGTTAACAATAATGTATAAAGAAGTCATATTTTCATGCTGATTTTAAACTATTTCGGAAAAAGTGAGCTCAAGGCAAACAAATATCTTGCAAAAACACAAAATAGGAAAATATGTTCGTTGGACACTTATATACTGAGCTATTAGACTTGATAGTCGATATATTTTCAGGGGCTTAAGTATCCGTTTATCTTTGCTCTTGACCAAATATTTTCTTGCGAAAACACACTTTTCGGAGCCACGGCGCACCCCTGTGGCGCTTCTCGGGCCCCGCATCGCTTCCCGCGATGCTTCTCGGGCCCGTGGCGCATCCCAGTGGCGCTCTCCTGGCCCGTAGCGCATCCCTGTGGCGCTTCCCTGACCCGTGGCGCATCCCCCCGGCACCTCCCTAACCTTGCCCCCACAGCACTCCCCGGACCCAGCGGCGCATTCCGGGCTCCGGTTATTTACATAATGTCCCAAAAAACCGTATTGTTAGGCGGCATAAGTCGTTTCACCTACTCCCCGTACAGGTTGTCTATGACTCCAAATGAGCCTAGATTATTTTTAATCTCATGTCTGTTCTGTTTCCAAGCGTATTCTCTGGGAAACAGTACAATTAAATTCGAGAACCGTTAATTCTTATTCAGGAATGTCTCTCCATCACTAAAATATTGGCAAGGCTTTGTAAGATTGAAAGTTATTTTAAAATATCCTTGCGCAAATTAGGGGATCCATATGTGACAAATAGATAAATGTGAATTCATGCATCGTAGTTTTTTCACTCAAAATAAGCAAGTCATAACCGATCCAGGAACCGATTTTTTTTAGATCTTTCACAGCGTTATTCTTGAATGCGTTCCGTTTAACCGACAAGTACCAAATTATTTTTTAACAGTTTGACGCTCCTTCGGTATATGTGTCAGTTCAGGCTGTTTTGACTCTATATGAATTAGGAAGGGTAACGGGTCTGGTGCTTTATTCTGCAAATGGTGTCACATACATCGTGCCTAATATGAACATTACTCATTGTCAAATGATATTATATGTAGGGTTGCCACCCCAAGTGATTTATCACTATTTCTAGTGACTTTCTTTATAATGCCTGAACACAAAATTATTAAATCAGCACATAAATCACTAGATTACTGAAGAAAATCACTAAATCAACCTAAGAATCACTAAAATCTAGTAATTTCTTTTCATCGGTTGACAACCCTAATTATGTGACTAGATGTGACTATTATGTGATTTATGTGAATTATGTGACTATGTGACTATTTGGTCGGACTTCTTCTTGAGAGCGACTCACTGAGCCCTTCAAAAGCCTGCCTATATAAATCGGCCTAATTTCTTATTTTTAGGCGTTTCTGTTCTTTTCTGGTTTTAATCTGCATTGTGCACGCCTTGTTTGATGCATTTAAAGTATTAACAGTATTTTTTATCTTTCCATATCCTTTTACGATAGCTGGTATTTATCACACACCCAGAAAAAACAGCCCACTGAAAATAATCCCCACTGAAAAGATCCCTGAGAAAAGACATGGGAAAATACCCCCTCCCTCCACCGAAAGATTTGGTAAAAATGCTATTCAATTTACGCATAATAAAGCAATGTATCTTTTTCTTAAACTCACCCCCTTACTTTTCACGCGAAGAAACAGTTTGTTTTCACCTTACAATGATGGCGATAGAATTGAGGCATGGCCCCCTCCCCTTTCGCCAATGTCCTAAATATATTGTTAGATCTTAATTTGAAAATAACGAGATTTCACCGGTTCTCCAAAATAGCACATTGTATCTGCGCCTAATTATTACAATTGCCTCAAAGGGTTTTAATTTTGACGGAAAAACAGTTCCTTTTGACTTTGGCTGCTGCGTTCGTAAACACAGAGGGGAACGGGTGACAGCTAATTATAGGCCTCGTGCCGGAGAGCCTTGTGTCAAAACCAGGTTCGGTTAATAACAACAGTGACGGAAGTCAATGATCGCTTTTAGCTAGGATATAGACACTTAAAATTGCATAAATTTAACGAAAGAAAATTATTTCTTTTTGCTAGAATTAAGGTCGTAAACAGAGGGGGAATGAAGGATGGGGTTTACTTAACGAAAAAAGAGTGTATTTTACACTTTTTATCGAGTATAAACATCATATAGGGACGTTTGTATAGGGGGGGGTGGGGTGTTACACGAATTTATTATGGGGTGACCACGGAAAAAAAATTTATTTTGAAAAAAAAAAATTAAAAAAGAAAATAAATTTAAAAATTTGGCTGCCAAGGCTTAAAGTTAATCAATAAATTCATATGTTCTATCCATTGTGTCACAAGACTGGCTGAGAAGGGACGGGGGGCCCATGGTGGGCTGTGGGGGCACTGGGCGGGCCTTTGGGGGTCCGGAGGGACATGTGGGGACCGGTGGGCCTTTGGGGCACAGGGAGGGCCTTTGGGGGTCCGGAGGGACATTTGGGGACCGGTGGAGGGCCTTTGGGACCCCGTCGGTCCTTTGGGAGCTCGATGGGCCTTTGGGGGGGGGGCACAGGGAGGGCCTTTGGGGGCCGGGGGGACTTTGGGGGCCCGGTGGAGGGCCTGGGGGCCCCCGGGGGGCCTGGGGGCGCGCGATGGGCCTTGGGGGGGCCCGGGGAGGGCCTTTGGGGGTCGGGGTGGGCCTTTGGGGGCGCCGGTGGCCCTTTGGGAGCTTGGGGGGCCTTTGAGGGTCCGAGGGGACAGTTGGGGGCCTGGGGGACATTTGGGGACCGGTGGAGGGCCTTTGGGAGCTTGGGGGCTTTTAAGGACCGGGGGCTTCCTTCAGGGTTGGGGTAGGAGGATTGGAACGCTTTGGGGTTGGGTTAGAGGACCTCACAACACTGTTCAAATGAAACTTGTGTATTATAACGACCACACTCAAATTCTCTTCTAAAATCTCTTCAAAAATCTTCTTTTAAAATGTCTCTATCTGTTTCGCCGAAATAGTTCCATAATCTGTCTAAAACGGTTTCGCCCAAATAATCACTAAACGCAAATTCAGCGTGTTCCTTTGTTATTGGCATCTCTGCGCTAACGCATTTCAAATTAATATGAAACCTTTTCACGTGCTAAAACAATTCATCGCTAAGATGTTTCTTGCCTAATTGTTTCCATGGCCTTTGGTTATTAATATCTTTTGGAGTTCGACCAGTAGAACTGTTGCCGAGGCAAAGACATTAATGATTTGGATCTATTCCTGGAGAAATGTTTCTAGGCGAAAATTTTTAAAGTCTGACAGATGATGTCATTGATTGATTGATCTGTCAAGAAAGGGAAATTAATTTGTTGTTTCTAAGGGGAATTATTGATTCACGATAGGTGAATTGAGGTCGACAGCACAGGTGTTCCAAATTCCGGGTTTTTGTTGTTGTAAGTGCACGCTCTCAGAGAATGTCAAGGTCGATGTTGTTGTTGTTGACACACTTTGATTACGCAATCAATTTCTCGGAAATTCACTTCCCCCTCGAGTCCTAGATCAATAACATTGTCCCCGTTAGAATTCAATGCGCATGTGCAACCTTCGTTCCGGAGTTATTACACATAGAAACATCAAATAAATCGACCTTGGAAAAAGAGGTCATTGACCCCATTACATAATCATTCTCCCTAGGGAGGCTATGCCCTTATAAGGAGCCCCCGTCAGTATTCTATGCCCATATAAGGAGCCCCCGTGGGAGTCGGACTCCCTCCTCTACTGGGAGGGGGCCTAGTCGCCCCCCATTTTTTTGGTCACTCAGAAAGGGAGCTGTAACTTTTAATTGCCCTTCGAATGAGCCCCCCCCCGCGATATTATAGGACCACTGGGTCGATACAATCACCCCTGGGAAAAAAAAACAACAAAAAACCAAAAACAAATAAATAAACACGCATCCGTGATCTTTCTTCGGCAAAAAATACAAAATTCCACATTTTTGCAGATAAGAGCTTGAAACTTCTACGGTAGGGTTCTCTGATGGTGTGATTTTCATTAAGGTTCTATGACTTTTAGGGGGTGTTTTCCCTTTTTTTCGAAAATAAGGCAAATTTTCTCAGGCACGTAATTTTTGATGGGTAAGACTAAACTTGATGAAACTTATATATTTGAAATCAGAATAAAAATATAATTCTTTTGATGAATTTATTGGTATCAAAATTTCTTTTTTTAGAGTTTTGACTACTATTGAGCTGGGTTGTCCTTACTTACAGTTCGTTACCACAAAAAGTTTGATAACTTGGTCGTCAATTTCAGTGGTTTGGATATTGACAAGGTCATTTTAGCTTTGAGTATTGACGTTATTAAACATCTTCTATTCTATCTAATACAATGTTAAAGCTAATATAACATTTCCACACATAATTCATAATTTTAGTATTTTGAGATTCCTATCAAAGGATAGAATAAGGCTTTATTTTTAAAACTCTTCACAAGGATAAATCGCCGAATATAAGTTCGTGTCACAAAAAAAGTAAACAACAACGATCACAAGCACCTCAATTAAATTAGGATCAGGGACACCAAAACATTAAGAAATATAAACAGACAAAACATAAACAAGAGAAAATTAAACAATTAAGAAAAATATTAAAGTAGCTAAAATAATGTCATATCAAACAGGTCATACATTAAAGGTAAAAATTTAGTCGTAAAACGGCATATAATATAATAAGTAAAAAAAAAGAATTCATTAAGAGGTATTGGAGGTGTTGAGGATTTGACTGAAGCTTGGTATAAAGTTGTCTAAATATCTTTTTGTTTGAGTCTTTACAGGTTCTAGAATGGGGATGGGATTTTTTGCCTCTCTTGGGAGAGGCTTCCGTTCAGGATTATGGGAAAGGTGGAAAAAGGTTTTCAGTTCGGATGTTGGTTCTCGCATTATCACCAAAACGGAGGCACAGATCATGTCGTCTATTTTCCAGGGTTTTGATTTTAAACTTTTGTAAGAAGTAGGAGTAAGGCAACTTCCCTTCCCGAGCGATTGTTTTTAAAGCCCTTTTCTGGACGGTTTCCAACCTTTTGGTTTGATATTTATTTAGTGAGAAGTGCCATAGAGGGAAAACATATTCGAGAGTTGGGCGAATAAAACATATATAAAATTTCAAAATATGAGAAGCAGGGCATTGATATTGGCTTGCTTGGTTATGTTTGAAATATGGGCTTCCCAGTTGAGATCGGAAGTTATAGTTACTCCTAGAAGTTTTTTTGCGTCATAATTTCACTTAGAAGAATAGACGTAAATGAGGTGGTTGTGCATAGAAAATTGATTGTTAGTATTGTAGATTTCAATGGGCTTACATGCATTTTCTTTTTGAGGGCTTCTGTTGCAACATCTTCAAGGATTTTAAGTGGACTACTTTTTATATTTTTCCTGGCGATCTCTAGTAGTCATATCATCCACAAATTTCGATCGTGAGGGGATATATTGTGCCAAATTGTTTATCATAACGCTGAATAAGATGGGTCCAGTTATACTACTTTGGGGTATTCCTTTATAGACTGGTAGAGGTTCAGAATAAGTATTCATGTATTTGACCACTTGAGATCGTTGGCTTAAAATGATGAGATAATTTTTACCAGAGATGGGTCGATTCATGGGAAAGTTTATCAACTAAAACATTATGGTCAACATCATCGAAAGCTTTTTCTAGGTCAACTGAGATGAGATTAGCGCAGGTATTTGGTATCTCTAGGTTTTTTAGTATTGTGTCATATATATATATATATATATATATATATATATATATATATATATATATATATATATATATATATATATATATATATATATATATATAAATATATATATGTACTAGATAAAGGGACGTTTCCAAATTGTCGAATTTCAATACATTCTGCAATTGAGACCCTGAGCCAGTCAGATAAAAATGATTCATACAGCTTTGAAAAAAGTGGTGTTAATGTTATTGGTCTAGCTTGGTCAAAATCGACCACGGCACCTTTTTTAGGAACTGGAGTTACGTAACCTTGTTTCCAAAGAGCCGGGAATTCACCTGTTTTTGTGATCTTGTTGTCACTTAGGACTAAAACATACTCCACTGTTAAATTTTTGACAGGGTCCAAGGCGAGGAAGATTACAATTTGTGTTTTAACAGGAATCTGAATTTAAAAATGTATACAAGTATGGACAAACTTACAAGAAAAGCCTCTATCACACTTATTATTCAGATGAAATTTACAAGCGACATTCCTTACTTCGGAATTGTCGCTAACCTCGTCAAAACTACTGGAATATTCGTGAACACAGTTGTCAACACTAGTCATCTTCTCCATTGGTTTAATGTTCGTCTTTAATTCACTTTTATTATAAATTGGGTCAATGGCTGTATTTCCAGTTGCCTGATCGGAAAAATATAACCCTTTAAATACACAGGTTTGTCTTTTGGTCTCCAGGGACCCCCTCTTATCAAAACTTGTCTCGTTGAAATTTTGCTCGTTGCACTTCCTTGATTCCTAGTGTTGGGCGATATTTCGATTTTTCGATATATCGATATATCGATATTTTCACTTTCGATATTCGATATATCGATATCGATATTTCGGAACCGTTTTTGGCTCCGATACACTCTTGTTTTTGCCAAAGTTAAATAATGAAAATCGTAGTTAAAGAGTATTTTGCATTATTTTTTATAAAAACTTCGAATAATACAACATTGAACAATTAAAAAACCAACTTTGATTATATGAAACAATATCACGAAAACCCAGACATGAAACTACTTGGGCTCAAGAAAAAAACGTGGCTATATTTGGCTATTCAAAAACAACAACATGTCAATGTTTTTCCCAGAGAGTCGGTTTCGCCGCTCGGCGATCAACTGACCGGCCTTGGAAAAAACTCTCTCAGAA
This sequence comes from Artemia sp. Qi Xiang Cuo, assembly GCF_049724085.1. NCBI lineage: Eukaryota > Metazoa > Arthropoda > Branchiopoda > Anostraca > Artemiidae > Artemia > Artemia sp. Qi Xiang Cuo. Next base: position 50,931,737 of record NC_142796.1, read on the forward strand.
GGGGCACTGGTGGCGGACACAGACATAAATTTCATGGCAACCCCGTACAGATATTTCTGAGAGCCCATGTTGCGATAATTCCACTACTTGAGTGGATCCGTTTTTCTTGAAACTATAGATTCCCTGTTAAAAAGCTACAGAGCCGTGACAGACTCGGCCGCTGTCGAACCACGTCCTGAGTTGACTACCAGAACTTCGTCATGTGAGCCCCACAAACTGTCATGAGCCTGTCGATGCTGTCTCGCGGGGTTTGTGACGGTACTTGTACCTGCTGCTACGGATTCAGCAGACAGCAGGGTCAAATCCATCTCTCTTGCTATTTTGCCCTCAACCGAGACAAGATCGTCAGGGGAAATATACATTTTCTTGAAACGCGGATCAAGGTATGTGGCAATCGTCACGGGTGTGACCTGACGAGGCTTATAAACCTAGCTTGCATTTTCGCCATCAAAGCCTTGCGGAGGTCCTCGGCGACATTTGAAAATCCACCACAATCTACCTGAACAAGGTGGCGTCTCAAAATCTTGGATAAAGGCAGGACTTTTGAGATGGAGGGATAGCTTTCAGAAGAGAGCTCGATTGTGACCTCGTCAAAAGGCGTAAGTACCGCAATCACGTTTGATATAACATCCCACTCACTTTCAGTGAGCAGGAAATCTACTTTACCGAGAAGCACAAGCAAACTTGGTACCGACTCTTTCAAATCTTGTAGACTACGCAACACAGTGAGAAGCGAATTCTGTCTAGTGGTCACATCAGGTATCAGTTTTTTTGGTGCAAACATTGTCAATAGAGATCTGAATCTGGCGCAACTTGTCGGCAGCTACAACACTACGTCTGAAAAAGCAGACTATGTTCCTAGCTTTTTGGACAAGAGGTGGCAAGTCAGCAGTATTATCAATGGCACCCCTCACAATCAAATTCACAGTAAATGCGAAGCACAAAACATGTCTCCAGCCTTTACCTACAGCAGATGCAGCATCCTTTACAGCCCGTACCACATTTGCTCCATTTTCGGTAACTACAGCTACAACCTTTTCCTTAATCCCCCCCTCAGTGGCAATTTTCAGAAGATGAGCTGTGATAGCATCAGCAGTATGCCTTTCTTCAATTTTCGCAGTAGTAAGCACGTTGCTGCAGAGGCAGCCTTTCTCATCAATGTAATGTGCAGTGACAGCCATGAAACCCTCAGTCGCCCGGGAGGTCCATATATCTGTCGTAAGTGAAACATTTCCTACTTTTTTTTAGCGCCTCCTACAGTTTCAATTTCTCTACAACATAGATTTCTGGGAGAAGATCTCTTGTCACTTTAGCTCGGGATGGCAAAGTATAATTGGGGTCAAGGCCCTGCACCAGATCAATAAACCCAGGATTTGAAACAACAGAGAGGGGTTGCATATCTTTTGCAATGAAAATCACAACCAGTTTGTTCATTTTTACAGTTTTCGGGTGCTTTGCACTGTACTTGGTCTGTAACAACGAGTCAATTCTCGGCTGCTTTGCACTTGGTGCTCCTGAGTCAGTCTGGTCACTTCTATCACGGGTAACTTGGGTAGGGTCACTAGCTTGACTCAAAGGTCTGGTTGAGTTTTGGCTATGTGATGGGACAATTTGACTTGAATCATGTTAATCATCAGATGGACACGAATCAGAATCAGGGTTAACACTGGCACCCCCGGCCGATGTACTTCCTTTTATGCTTTGGTATTGTTTTTTGTGGTTTGTCTTGAGATGAGCATTAAGGTTGGTGGTATTTCCGGAGGTAGCAACACTTTTTTTGCATATTTTGCATAATGCAGACTTAGCCGATACTTTTGTAAAATATTCCCACAAAGGACTTGGCATTTTTCAAAAACTTAGAGACCTGGACCTGCAATATATTAAACATTCAGAGGCAAATAGAATCCAATGGAACTGATTTTGTTAAATAAAGTGGTAGTACCAACCAGCAAATACTGGACCAAATGTGAGGATTCGATTTGGTATATAGGGTTGGATTTTGCTATGTACTCTAGATCAATAAGCAAAAGAAAATGATGAAAAATTACAGTATATTATCAGCTAAATTTCTAAATATCAATTATTTGGCAAAATATCATATTTTGCCAATCTGTTTTACAGAAATGTTATCAACTAGTCCAATAGCCATGTAGCAAGACAATACTCTGACATTAATGAGATTTCAAAGTTAAGACAGTGTTACCGCCTAGAGTCTAGGTGGTAGAGTCTAGGCTAGACGAGTTGTCGGAAACGCATCTGCCTAAAGAATAATCAAATCAACCGATTACAACCTGGAGAGGCTGTGACACTATCTAATTACCAAAGTAAACAATCATCAGACTCATTCTTCCTGACTGAACATAGTAACAGCATAAAAACAGGACGCAAAAACAGGCAACATTACAGAACCCTTTCGTGCACTTCTACATTTTTCAAAGACGCCCTCTAACTTACCCATTACATACCTATGCAACCTCGGACTGTTCGGACAAGAAACTAGTGCCGTGGTAATAGAAGTGTCAATCTAACCTTCAAACTATAATTTAAGCCTCCTGACCCTGTGTGACAAAGGGAGGTTGTTAATTTCAGTTGAAGAGCTAAAATTATGGTCTAAAAGCTTGATCGATACTTTTTATCACCAACGTACAAGGCTATACCAGTCTGAGGTTGCATATTTACCTAGCAGAGGCTCCCTGTACCTGACTTAAACCCTGATTTTTACGAGGTGGGCTGAGAAATTCTGCTTCTACACTTACCCAGCTGGGAATTAATAAAAGTATTTTGGGTTATGGGGCTATAAGCCCCATAACCATCATTGTCACATCATTGTCACAATGATGATTTTATTAACAAACAGGCCTTAAGGGTGAGTATACAGGGTTGCGAACTTTTTGGTCAATGAATATGTCCTTTGAGCATCCAAAAATGTTTCCTTTTCAGCCAAATTGTGTCCAAATTTTGTCTATAATATGTCCATAATATATCCATCTTGAATTCTCAAAAACTAGTTTTCTTACGACTTGTATACCTCTTTCAAAGTGGTCAGTTAACATCGAACATAATGAAAACGAATAAGATTCATTTAATCATCCATAAAAAATGAACTAGTGTGAAAGCACAAAAGTCATAAAAACATATAAACAGTAAAAAAATAATTGTCGGAGCTTGAAGCTCATCCTCCTACGAGAGTTCTGCTTGACAAGTATGGTCGGCATGAGGGTCAGCATTTTCACTTCTTTTGGTAGCTTTTTGTCAATCAGAGTATTTCTTGCGCATGTCATAAGGTACAATCCAGGAGTCAAGCGACGTTGCAGAGAGCTAGGTAAGCTGGGTTGCCCTTCAATCAGGGGGGTGACATCCCTCCTAATTCAGTAATTGCTTCTGTTGCAAGTTGCATCTTGAGCCCTTAAAGGGGCCCCAAACGTATTTAATTTTTTTAACCACACAAAGAAGTTATCAACAGTAGTTAAGTTACTGAAAAGTTGTTAAAAACATATCACTTATTCATAAATAAGTTATTCAAGAGTAATATATTCCAAAAAATAACAATCAAACCTCATTTATTGGGCAACACAAATATAAACTGTTTTCCTAATTTTTCGATTTTAAAAATGCCGTAAACAAAATTAGCACTTATTTTTGCATTTTGTAACTTTGGTGTAAACAATTCTGGTATTTTTTTTGAACTTTTGGGTGGGGGGGTGGGGTAAATTTCATGGTAACTTTGAAGTGGACCTTATAATCTACTAGAATGAAAGTAAAAACATCATTTGATACTTTTTATGCTCTTTCATAATTCATATAAAATACCTTCAGGGCCCCTTTAAGGGCTCAAGATGCAATTTGCAACAGAAGCAATTATTGGATTATGAAGGACATAAAAAAAGGCATCAAATGATGTATTTGCTTTCATCTTAGCTAAATTATTGTGCCACCTGCAAATTTACCACCAATACCAACAGCCTAAACTTATACATTGTGCCCAAGATTGGGAGCCTGTTTTAAATATTTAAGAGGAGTGTATTTTGATCAAGATAGCCTACTTGTCAAAGATTATGCATTATCCAAGCACTGGGAGGTTTTACCCAATAAAACCCCTCCACTATAGCCTAGTCTAGGTTAAGTTTGTATTAGTTTTATAAAAGTTTTCAAGAATCTTACTGGGAATTTCACATAAACCTAAGGGTGACTCATTCAAACAGGGTGCGTGACTGCCTTTGTTCCAGCAACACTTTACTAGGCTATAACTCCACACAAAGTTTTCATATAGCCTAATTTTTTATCAACCAGGTAGAATCACGACCATTCTAGGAGACCCTTAATGAAATTATTTGAAAAAAACTACGTTTTCTAAAGAGTTAAAGAGGCTGAGTCACAAGTTCGAACCTTAAAACGTAGAGGGATTAGGAGGTACAGTTGGGGGCTGCCGCACCCCAAACCCCCCACTTTCGCAATCTTTAAATAAAAAAAAGTTTTTTAAACTGAAAGTAAGGAGCGACATTAAAACTTAAAGCGAACAGAAATTATTCCGTATATGAAAGGGGCTGTGCCCTCCTCAACGCCTTGCTCTTTACGCTAAAGTTTGACTTTCTCACAACTCTTTTTTTTAAACAATAAAAACTTTAGCGTAAAGAACGAGGCGTTGAGGAGGGCAGAGCCCCTTTCATATACGGAATAATTTCTGTTCGTTTAAGTTTTAATGTCGCTCCTTACTTTCAGTTTACAAAACTTTTTTTTTATTTAAAGGTTGCGAAAGTGGGGGGTTTGGGGGGCGGCATCCCCCCAACTGTACCTCCTAATGCCTGTACGTTTTAAGGTTCGAACTTGTGACTCAGCCTCTTTAACTCTTTAGAAAACGTAGTTTTTTTCAAATAATTTATGCACATTTTTTACAGTTAATTACTTATTATTGCTTGACTAACTGTTAGCTGATCGTGTCAGGAGTTAAAGTTGGGGGGCTGCCACACCCCAAACCCCCCGCTCTTGAAGATTCTTGTGTTAAGGCTTTTAATTCCTGAATACTCAAATCAAATTCGCAGCAAGATTTTCTTTTTTCAACTTGTCTTCGAGCATGCGGGTATACGGCATGTTATTAAAGCAGTGGAGACTTACCTGTAACCTGAAGGCCGACTGTGATATTCTTCTGGAGACGCCTGTTGAGCCGAAGGATTTAATAGATTGGATTTAAAAAAGAAAATGAGTTTCTTTTTTAAACTTTAAATTCAATATAAAAAAAAAAATCCTCTAACTGGGAATCGAACCCGGGTCTTCCGCCTGACAGTCAGTAGTAGCGACCACTTTACCACAGAGACAATTGTTATAGTATTTTTAGTCTCTGCTATCTATTTCTGAGGCAAGCAAATCCCCACAAAACTTGATATTTGGTTTTTGGAAAACAGGGAAGGTGTGATTGGATGGCGTTGAAATTTTGGGGATGAGCTCCCGGGCCCCAGAGAAGTTTGACCTCCAAATGTCAGTCCGATCGAGCAACGTTAAAGGGGGCTGTGGTGGGAAAATTTAACATGGGCTCTTATAGGAAAACGAGGTTTTTCGTAAATTTAAATTCGGGGGATAATTTTTTCGGTCTGAAAATATCAAAAGGCCCTAACAGGTCAAATTTCGCTTCGAATGAGTCCTCATTCACCCAGATCCGTTGCCAACTGTGGCCTGTAGGCGTGGCTAATAAAAAAAAAGAGAAATGAACATTAAGTGGCTATATCTGGTTTTTGGAAAAAAGGGAAGGAATGATCGGATTGAGCTGAAATTTCGGGGATAAGCTCCCTGGCCCTAGTAAAGCTTAACCTCTAAATTTCAGCCCGATCGGACAGCGTTAAAGGGAGGCTGTGGTGGGAGGGTCGAAACTTCCGGCCCAGTTTACCCCATGAAGATAAAGTCGGGGGAGGGTGGAATTTTGCACGTTTCTTAGTTTGAGCTTGGGCTACAAAATGCAATCACCTCCGTCTCTCTGCGACCTCTAGGACTGGAAATCGCTTAACATTGTGGTGGGTCGCCTCTTTAAAGAGGCACAAGTGTGCCTTCTTGATTCAACTTGTAAATATGACAAGAAAACTTGTTAACTGAGACTAATTACACATATTTGTAGGATATTGCACTTCCAGCATGAAAATGTACTTACCAACACAGACATGTTATGATTTTTTGAAAATTGCGGTAAATTCTAAATAAAACTAGATAAAATCGCACATTCCTCTGTTAGTTAACAAAAGTTTCAATCATTTCATTAAAAAACATACAAACTGTGGAATGATAAGGAATGACAATGTCATTGTTGTTTATTTCAACGTTTCTGGAGCATTCATTAGCTCCGTCTTATGAGTCATTGGATTTCATAGGTTATTCTTCTTCTTCTGGAAGATTTGGAAAACTTTTTTCTCTGTGGGACCTTTTCTGTTGGTCGTTCACGAGTAAATGGCGAGAAAAGCTGAAAATACTAGAAAATTCCGAAATAACCTTTTCGATATCGATATTTACGTTTCGATATTCGATATCGATATTTCGTCCGATATATCGATATATCGATATTGAATATCGCCCAACACTATTGATTCCTCAATTTTGAACTCATGAATATCTTTTAGATTTTTGTTTTTAGCACTAATTTTTTTTCAGATTTAGTTCTTGCAAAACTTGTGGAATTTTCCTTCTCGTCATTTATATTTATGGGTTCGGGGGGGGGGTCTCGAACTTGTCTCTAGATTAACGTAGATTGAAGTCTCCTAGGATTTCTCAGTTTCACGAATTGGGACACTATGTGAAGCACCAAATTTAGACATTTCAATAATAATAGTCTCTATTTCTTTCTTTATTGTTATTAGAATCAGCATTGTTGTTCGGGACACTGGGAGGGTGGTAAGAAGAAGGCAGCCGTGTAGTTTGTAGTTACAGTCTGTCTGTGTTGTGGCACTGGATTTACTGAATTCGGCTGCAGTGTTTGTAAGGTCTGACTGGCAACAAGCATCTTTAGTATGAACTGGAGGGGGGGGGTAATCTAACGCATATTTGGGGCTTCAATTTCAGCTTTACTGCTAGAAGAAGCTAAGAGAGTTAAACCATCAGTTTGACAAGCGGCATCAGACTTGGACTGGCGAATGAGAACTGATTTTATGGACCTAGGGGTGACCCTATTGTCTTTCAATATGTCTATAAAACTTTCAGTTGACATCCGACTTCTAGATCTTGGAGTAAGTTGCGGTGACAATGCCAAAGAAGAAGGTGAGGAAAAACTGAGACTACTTACAGATTGTTCTTGTTTTGAAATGCAATCCAAGCATAACCAGCCACTTTTCCACTCTAATATTTCAATGCCTGGATATTTGTCACGTCCAGCATGGTAGTGGCACCTGCAACTACTGCATTGCACTGAATTTCTAGCAATTCTGAAGCGACACTCAGGACATTTCAACATACTGACCTCTGAGAAAACTGGGTCAAAGAATATTAACTAGATATTGTCAAAGTGAGTATCAGTTATTAGGTCTTAACACGTCGGGAGCTAAATAACGACTCTATGTTCCTTTGGGCTACAAATGACGAGGATGTTCCTCTGGGCTATAAAACTCACCAAATCTTCTTCAAGATGGACTATGCTATTTTGTGCCTGTTCTCGGGTTGAAATACCAAATGATTTTCAAAAAATAGGCTTATGACTAACACAGCACGTTTCATGATTTCTGACACCTTAATATGCTATGATCGATTTTTGAAAGTTAGCATGGCTTTTGCAAGTTAAAACTGAATACCCACTTTTTTTCTTTTTTTTTTAGGAAAACCGTGCCTTTGGTAACTATGAGTTAAAACTTAAAGAAGACTTAATTAAAAACAAAGTAAGAAATTACTATGATAACTTAACGGGCACTTTGTCCATGTTAAAAACAAAACTATTGTCCCTGAAAAAAGTGTTTTTTTTTATATTCTTATGGAGTGATACTATTAACTTACATAAGATATTGTATATAAAAGAGCAGAAATTACTATGACTGATTTCTTCATTCATTGTAATTTCAGCTGAAGCTGAAATTACAGCTGAAGCTTCCTTGAGGGCTGGTCTTTGTCCAGGAGATTATTTTCAGTCTTTTTTTTTCTTTTATGGAGGCTATTAAACTAATATTTTAAGAAATTAGTCATCGTTTATTCTGGCACTTGTCTTTTCCAATGGGAATTTGGCGCAAGTTTGCAAATTATTTTAGTCTCTCAAGCAAAGTAATATTTTTGACGCTGGGTCTGTAGGGGGGAAATGATAATCGATCACATTTATTTAATTTTTAAAATCCCGCTTTACATGTTATTACAACTAATATTGCCTGCAAATAGTGGATGGTGGTGCACTCACCCTTGACAATTTTAGTGCTCCTAGCGGATTAGTTTTGGTTAGTCTCCACATTTTGTTACAGTCATCAGAAATTGCATTTTACAGTAAGATCTTTCACCACACAGCAAACTTTGAAAAGAAAAATAATTTTTATTTATATAAAATTTTACATATATAAAAATATATGTAAAATTATTCTGCATTATGAAAAAAAGGATTTTTGACATCAATATTTCAATATAAAAAAAAATTACAAAATAGTTCTGAAATCTGCCTCTAGATTGCTTGTAATTTTCTTAACACACTAAACTAAAAAAAAAAAAAAAAAAAAAAAAAAAAAAAAAAAAAAAACCTAAGCATAGATTTCAGGATATGTTAAAAGCTCCATTTCTAACTTTCTTCCCTAGGACACCATCTGCTAATACACAATTTAAAAGGTAACATTTCCTAGATTTAAGCTTAAGATCAACTCTAGCCACTACTAGATGGTGATCTTTACTTTTAACATAAATACCAATACTCCTATATACTCTAACATCTTATACTGATCCTGCCAGTCTTCTGCTTGCAATAGCATAGTCAATAAGGTTGACTTTCTTATCATCAAGTGATAACACTTACATTATTGATAGTGATTCAAGGGGCAGCACAATGTGCACTTTCACAGTTGCAGCACTGTTGCAAATATTATGATCATTTTTGTGACAATTCCCCCCTCCCCCCCCCCCAGTGGTTCCACATATAACACTAGTAATATATTTCTCAGTTAAGTAAATCTTGCAATATGTAATAGTTTCTTTTTTGGAATGAGTTTATTGTAGTGCAAAATTGATGAAATTTAGTTTCATCTGAGTGAGAGCAATAGAATTGCGAAAATGAATATTATTTGAAATGATTTTAAAAAGTAGATAATAATTACCTTAAATCACAAAGAATGGCAAATAATGTAGATCATATGATAGGGCTGGTGAACAATTAAAATGCCTCAAGTTGACTGTATCCCCCTCTGTGTTTCATGGTTGCATCTTCCAGTCATGATCAACTCCAGATTTGAAGACATTGGTTGTAGAGGCTGTTACCATTTTATCAGTCGGCAAATTCCAGTAGGATGCAAGTCTATTAGGGAAGAAGTGGTTGGGTGTATACATCTGGGCTCTCTTCTAAAGCAGCTTCAATGTATGGTATTTTGTCTTCTGCTGGGTGTCTAGCTGTAGATAAGATGGAGGGATGTCACTGGTTAATAGCTTCTTAGTCAGGAGCTTGTTTCCAATTTGTCTTCTAAAAACTAGTGATGATACCTTGAGTTTTCTTAAACTTGCAGGATAGTCAGGATTTTTGAACCTATCTATACATACTGAGGCCTTTCTTTGAATAGATTTAAGGGTAGCTCCATTATCCTTATTAATAGGAGAGGCAACAGTAACTCTATACTCAATGATTGGCTGAACTAGGGCTTTGTACAGCTTTGGCATAGCCTGTGGACCTCTGAAGGAGATTTCCTTTTTATTAACCCCAGTCTTTGTGATGCATTACCAATGACCATTCTTGTGGGATGTCAATTTGAGTACACTATCTAATAACAGGCCCAAGATCTCTTTATTTGGTGGTTGCAGAAATAAGCTGTGGCCATGTGTTATTGGATACTATATTATATACATGACCAGGGTTAGTTTTTCCAAAATGGATAGTTCAGCACTTTTTGATCTTCAGCTCAAGGAAGGAAACATGATAGCCTAATTTGATTAATAGAAACATGCTACATATTATAAGTAAGAACTTCAGCAAAATATATACTTCGTTCAATTACCAACATAGACACAACATGAAAACAATATTTGATGGCTTTTTTATGCTATTTCTAAACAAAATAATTGTTTCACTTCTAAATGCTTTCTCTCCCCTGATGGTCCCACATATAGCCTTAAGATACAGGGTTGTTTAAAACTAAACGAGGGCAATCACCCCTCGAGCCTATCATTCCTCGAAACCATCCAATCAATATTTTAAGATAGGTATTTTGTTCAGCATTATTGAAAGGTCCAGTAATCATGCCTTTGGGGATGTCACCCTCATTACAGTCCTCAGGGCAAGGGCTGTAAGTTAGGAAATTTGTTCATTGCTTATAATAGTCAAAAGTGATTGGAGGGCAACCAGCCCCCCCACGCCCATCATTTCTCCAAACAAATCCAATCAAAATTTTGAGATAGCCATTTTGTTCAGCATAGTTGAGAGGTCCAGAAATTACGTGTTTGAGGATGAAACCCCCCTCCCCTCCACAGCCTTCAGGGCAAGGGATGTAAATTATGCCCCAGAGGCATATAAGATTTTTATGGAAAGGTTGGTCATCTAAACTTCAGAGGGGGCTCATTGGATTGGAAATCAGAAGTTCCAGTGCCCTTTAAAGAATCAAAGTGATTAGAGAGCAGCTACCCTCCTCCACGTCACATTTTCCCAAATCCATCTAATCAAAATTTTGAGATAGCCATGTGTTCAAAAATAGTCCAAAGATTGCATAACAGGATCTTTGGGGCTCACACAATCTCCTCTCCCCTGATTCTGGGGCTAAGGGTTTTAAGTTATGCCCTGGGGACATATAAGGTTTTTTATGGAAGGGGTGGTTCGTGAACTTTAGAAGAGGCTCATGTGATTGGAAATGCATAGTTCTAGTTCCCTTTTAAGAGTCCAATGTGATGAAGGGCAACTAGTCCCTCCCCTCCCTGACACCCTGTTTTCCCCAATTACATTCAATCAAAATTATGAGATAGCCATTTTGTTACCAACAGTGCAAAGAGCACATAACAGTGTCTTTAGGGTTGACACAACCCCCCAGGGGCAAGGGCTGTAAGTTATACCCCTGGGCATATAAGACTACAATGGAATGGTTGGTCATATAAACTTTGGATTGCATGGGACTCATTTGATTGGAACTTTTAGTGCCCTTTTTAAGACTTAAAAGTGAATGGAGGGCAATTATCCCCCCAAGCCTATCATTCCTCAAAACACATCCAATCAATATTTTAAGATAGTTATTTTGTTCAGCATTATTGAAAGGTACAGTAATTATGTCTTTGGGGATGTCAGCATCCACAGAGTCCTCAGGGCAAGGGCTGTAAGTTATGCAATTTGTCCATTGTTTACATATAATATATGTTACTGAGAAAAGTATGCATGTTTAAACTTTACTTTCCAAGAAGACAAAGGACATTCAGGTGAGCCTTTCAGAATATGTTTAGGGGTGTGTTGAACTAAATCAAAACATGCTATGCACATTCACACTGTTAAGTCAACCAAACGTGAGCTCCAAAACAATCTCTGCTGTTGGAAAAATAGACAAGTTCAAATGGCAACAGGTGAGATAAAAAAAATAATCCCCAGCAGCTTTGGAGGATAGTTTCAAAGCTGACATCACGTTCTTCCTCACAGTCTAACCCTATCAATATTACTTTGTGGGAAAGACATTTTTCCTTTACTTCTCTCTGATGATCCTCCTCCAGCTGAAGCTACCTGTAAACATGCTCTCCTCCACCATATGCCAAAACTTGACCACTGGAGGATCTTTATCATTGTTACACCTTCAGCTGTCTAGACCCAAATTCTTCTAATGAAACCTGATAAAGCCCCAAGATACAATGGGGTACAAAGTCAGCACATTGTAAATGCTACCCCACTTCTTATACAGTATTTGTAACTATTATTTCATGCTTATCTTTCTCTGAAATATATTCTGACTGCTCTTTTGGAAGGTCTTATTACCTGTGTCTTAAAAAGAGCAAAAACCAAGATTAATTAATTGAACAGACCAATTACTATTTGCTTCACAATTGGTTAGCTTTTTGAAAAGCTGATCTTCAAAGACATTAGCAAAAATCGTGACCATTGTGACAACACAGTTTGGAATTTTGCAAAGGCTTGGGTGTGCAAAACACACACAAAGCTTTTTTGGCTATTTAGACTGCTATAGAATGCTGAAAAATAACCTGTATGTGTGTGCGATCAACATTTCAAAGGTGTTCAATTCCATTATCTATTCACATGTTATTCTTTCTCTACTGAGAAGTGGAATAAACCCTTTTGTCTGCTGTCTCTTATGGAATTGGTATAGTAATGCATCCATATGGGTGCAGCTAGGTAGTCAGCTGTGCAAATCCATCACTGTTTGGAAAGGTATGAAACAAGATTCTGTGCTTAGTCCAGCTCTTTTCAATAATATCATCTAAACTGTTACTAAAAATATTCCTCTCATTTCTAATTGAGCCCCATATTGATGTCAGCTGCCTCTGTTATGCAGACAATATCCTTCTATTATCAGATTATCTCCATGTTCTCCAAAATACAGTTGATACAGTTTGCTCTGGTCTCAATGAGATTGGGCTTCAAGTCACTTTTTCTAAAACTGAGCTTCTTGTCTACGGTTGGTCCCAACAACATTCAGTTACCATCTATGTTGCCCCAGATACTATTTCTGTATCATCTTCTCTGAATTATTTAGGTCTCCTGTTTGGATCAAATGTTAAAACTACTAAAACGCTTGCTATCTTGGCATTGACAGAGAAGCTTAGAAAATTGTACAGGCTGCTTGCTTGAGTTAAAGTTCAATTTCACAAAATAACCCTGGGAAGACTTTACAATGCTTTTTATGCCCCAAATGTCTTCTTCTTGGTCCCTTTGTGGAGTTTTTTCACAATATCTGAGCAGAAGAAAATTACATCTCTATTCTTCCAATTTTGCAAACATTTTCTGCAGTTGCTGCTTTGGACTTACAACCAGCCCATTTTGATTAAGTGTGGCATTTTTGATATTTCTTCAAAAATGGACCAACTTGTGGACAGGTTCTGTAAGCATCAAGAAAATATTGTCAACTTTCCACTTAACTGTACAGATTAGTTGTGTTGCTTAAATAGATGAGATGTTATTTATTTTTTGTGAATTTTTTCTTGTTTATGTTTCCATTTTCATTTTATTTTTCTGGATATTTTTTTACTCCTCTAAGTGCATTTCATGTATGTAAAGAGGATTGAAATAAATTATTATTGTCAAAAGGGTATAACTTAGGAATAACTGAGTATATCAATTTTGAACTTTCTAAAAATGATAAGAGGGATGATCAAAACGACAGTATTTGCATGCTACCAATACTACTAGAACTACCACCATTACTTCAACCACACTACTCTGTTAAAAATATTGAGGGGAAATTTGAACTAAATCAAAAGATGCTATGTGTATGCACTTTGTCAAAATAACATATCTCAAGAATTGATTTGGGTGTTAAGTTGGAATGTTCAGAGACTGCTTAAAGGAGAAGATCATCTAACCAAAAGGCAATATGCACACACTACTACCAATACTGCTACAACTACTACCACTTCTATTGTAACTACTTGTAAGGCTAAGAGCATGAAAATTTTAAGAAGTGTATGAACATACAGGTTATCAAAAGGACACATCATCAATATCATAGCAATGGCTAACAACATTGTAAGATTTGCCTTAGTTGCTCAACAATGCAATTTAAGGTAATTTTTGGGGTATTAAGTTGAAACTTCCAGGACTTGATGAGGGGGATGTTCTACTGACACAAAGGCAATATCTCAATACTACTGCTGCTACTAATACTACCACTTTTACTATTAATACTATTACTAGTAATACCAATACTACTATTGTGACTACTATTTCAACTATGCCTAAGGGTATGAAGGTGAAATGTGCAAGAAATTGAAGGGTGGTAGTTGAAATGAATCACAACACAATGTCTGTATGCAGGTTGCTGAAAGAGCATAACATAAATATCTTAGGAACAGTTTGGTGTGTGAAGATGAAACTAACAGGGCTTGTTGTGGGGGGTGTTGAAGTAACCAATAGAAAGTATTTCCATCCTAATGCTACTGCTTCTACTCATGCTACTGCTACCATTATTACTACTTCTTCTACTACTACTTCCACTAATGCTAAGGCTACTACAACTAATTCTACTGCTACTACTAATACTACTGCTACTAATGAGCATGTAAACTTTCCACAACGTGACAAAGCAATATCTCAAGAACAGCCAACATTATTAAATTAGACCTTTAAGGGTAAGTTGTGGTGGATTTTGAACTAGCCAGAAGGCACTATGTGTATTCTATAATACTATCACTATAGTTACTGTGACTGAAAATGCTAAGGGCATTAAGGTGAAACTTTTAGGGAATGTCTGGGGGGCTTTCAATTAAACAAAAACTTTATGCATGCAGGTTCTCAGAAGGGCATATAAGAAATATCATAGGCAGCACACTATATAATAGCTAGAAATATCATTCAAACTTTTATAGGAGCTAATTTATTTCAAAATTATAAGTTCTATTGTCCTTTTTAAGAGTAAAAAGAGATTGAAGGGAAGCAGCTCTTCTCCCAAGTACATTCATTTTTCTAAACACATCCAGTCAAAATTTTGAGACAGCCATTTTGTTCAGCATAGTAGAATGGTCCAGCAACTATGTCACTAGAGATATTGGGAATGTCAACCCCCCACAATTAGGCAATTGGCCCATTATGCTTTAAAACTAAATCAAAAGGTTTTGTGTTTATGGTTTCCAATAAGACACCTCAGCAATATATTGGGTACAACTGGGGTTATTAAGCTAACACTTTTGGGACTACTACTATTAATACTTCAGCTCTTACAATTTAAATAAATGAAAAGAGTGTAGGCCTAAGTGTTTTCATCTTGTAAAAGAGCATAGATAAAATCTTTTAGGAATGATACTAAGTTTTATTTTTCAGGTCAACTTGAGGAGGTATAAAATCAAGTTAAACAGTACTATTTGTGTCAGGATTAGAAATTGTTGATGAAGTTTCTCTAACATACAAGCCAAACTATGAATTATTAAAAAAAAGAAAAAGATATAAAAAATTTTTTTCCATGAAAGAGACTATATCAATAAAAAACATACAGAAATTACCTAAAAGGAAACTTTTCAGCAAAACAAGTTTTTCAAAGAAAAGTAAAGAGCTCTATTAAGGAGAAATGAACAGAAATAAAGTCAAATAATCTTCCAAGAGTAAAACTACCCTCAATCACTATCAATAAATAAATGATACTCAAAATGAACAGAAATGACAATAAACAGCTGAGTCAAACTCAGAACAAGCAAAAATTAACATGTGTAGGGCAAATAACCCCCATGCCTTCTCAAGACCAGAACATAATTTGCACTTAACTGCTTACAAAATACATTTCAAATTGTTTCACTTTTGTTACTTTAATAAACAAAAATTATTATAACTTTAAGGAAAAAATTTCAGTTCATATAAAATAAACTAAAAATCCTTAGTTATTTTTTATTTTTCAGTAGAGTGCAAATCTTTTTCTGGTCTTGAGAAGGCATGGGGGTCAACCACTAAACAAGAACTGAGAAATATATCACCAAGGACTATATATAGGAAAATCATGGGGTTGAGAGGAAAATCAATTGATAAGAATTGGTCCACCAAACCATGGAAAACAGAGTGGGACGCCGCCAAACCAGTGACTCCCCATCGTCACTGACCAGCAACTCTACAGGATCTTTCCTTATTTTGCTGGACAATGCAATTTAAGGTAATTGAGGTTTATTGTGAAAACAGTACCTATGATATTTGGAAATGCCATAAAACAAGGAATTTAATTGGCTTAGGTTGGGCCTAATAGTCTACAGCTTTTATTTTTTTAGCATGTTGTCTTCAGAGGCAGCTATCTAGTGAATACTTATTAACAAGAATGTTACCTAGACTTGTGATTAGAGTCAAATATATTGGTAAAATTCCAGTTTAGCTACAATTTACTTTCTTGGAAATAGGTTAGGTTAGGAAAAATGAAACACTCAGTAATGAATCCAGGGCCAAAAACACCCTGCATGAAGGTATTACAAAGCTACTATGTTTACCTTCTTTTGATTTCCAAGTCTTAGAAATTAGCCTACTTGACAGATCTATAGCTATTAGAATTTTATAAAACAACATTATACCTTAATTTCAGATTTCAGTTTCTTTTTCTCTGGTTTTAGTATTGAAAATGCAACTCCTGGGTAAATTTCTACCAAATCATATCATTGATTTATGAATAAAGTGAATAAAGCATTCGGTGACTTTTTTTTATGCTTATTACAAATATAACAATCATTTCTATTGGAAATGAATTTCAGCCCCCCCCCTATAAATTCCAATTCAGGGTATATATTTCTAAATTAGGGGGGTTAAAGTTTAAACTTACTTCCCATTTACATCAGAAACAAAATCCCCCCCCTAATGTAGAAATATATATCCTGAATTGGCATATATAAGGGGGGGGGCTGAAATTCATTTCCAAAAGAAATGATTATTTGATTCGTAATCAGCATAAAAAAGGCATTAAATGGTGTAGGCCTATTCACTTTATTCCTAACTCAATAATATGATTTGGTAGAACTTTACCAACTCCTGTTATTTGAGTAGAGTTTTAAGCTATATCAATGGCTTTTTCTAAATTTAGGAAATCTATTTGCAGATCTTTAAAACCTTAGCCAATAAATTGGAATTGAGCAGTTGTGAAGCTGAAAATATTTCCCTTGTAGCCTACTTCATTTAAGCAGAATATCTATTTAACAAGGTTTTATATTTATAACACAAATAATTGTGTGTTAGATACCTACTGTGTTAGAGGCCTACTTTAGTCTAGGCTATATATCTAGCCTATCCCTGAAAGTTTTATTTCCTTAACCTAACCCCTTTCCAATACAGCAAGAAGTAACCTAAATAAACTGGGGTAAAATTCTACTTTAGCTACTTTTGACTATCTTGGAATGGGGTTAGACTAGGAAAATGAAAGTTTCAGGGATGGGTCTACAGGCCAAAGTATGTCCCGGGATGGTATTTTGAAGTACCTACTTCCACTCCTTCTCCTTCTAGAGGGTGCTGAAATTTACCTACATAACAGGTCTATACCCATTGGAATTTTGACAAAACAACATCTTACCTCAATTTTCAGTTATCAGTTTCTTTTTCTGTGGCTTTAGCTCTGAAAATACAATTTCTGTTATTTGAGTAGAATTTTAAGCCATATCACTGTTTTTTTTCCAAATTTAGGAAATGTATTTGTACATCTTTAAAACCTTATAAATAGAGATTGAGTAAAGTTGTGAAGCTGAAAACAATTTTGTTGTACTTTATCAAACCAGAAGATCTATTTTGCAAGGTTTCACTTTTATAACCCAACTATTTTTAAAGGTCATCAAAGGTCAGGACCCTCTAGAGGGAGAAGGAGTAGTAATAGTTACTTCAAAATACTTTCCTAGGATATACTTTAGCCTGTAGACCCATCCCTGAAAGTTTCATTTTCCTAACCTAACACCTTTCTAAGATAGTCATAAGTAGCTAAAGTAGAATTTTACCTAAACTGGAATTTTAACAATATATTAGCCCATGGTTGACACAGAAAAAATTCCCATGTAGCCTCAGCCCAGACTAGCTTGACATTCCCATCATTAGTTAAAGTAGAATTTACCAAAAGATTGGGACATAAGGCTTTTATATCTCTCAGAGGGTATTTAATCTGGCATAATGTCAAGAAATCAACAGACCTCAAGTTGTCTAGGCTACTAGCCTAGGCATAGACTAAGCCACTGGAGGACAGTAACTTGCCTTCCTATAAAATTATCAATCTTTCGACTAATTTTCAAGTGACTTTGTTTTCTTATGGGTAATATATTTACTTTTAGGTTCCTAATCCGAATTCAACCATTATATTCAAAACATACCCATCTACTTCGCTTCATGGACCTGAATTTAAATAGCTTGCCAACTGTGGAAGTAAAGCCGCGTCTACATTCTGGAAATCTGGGATGCACATTAAAGTCAAAAATCGCAACAAATTCAAAAAATCAAGGAGCGTGTTCCCGGTCCAAAATACAATTTAATCCGTATTTACTTCTTCTTCTATTTAACAGCAGGCGGGCTTTTCAGTATAACTATTTAGCCCTTTTCCTTTTGCTTCACTCTGTGGGCTACAGAGCTACTGGCTTGATTGCCTCATATTTATTAGATATATTCAGATATCTTTCAGCAGATCTTTCGACTCTAGGAGTTCAAATATAAGATGATAGATGTCGATTTCTATGCTCTGTGTGCCGGTACAGTTGGCTAGGCTCTTGGCTGATAGTGGGATTTTGTGGTGTTTGAAGTATTTTAACAGTTTACAAAGCAAGGTATGTTGTGCAGACGTCAGCATATTACATTCAAATAGGCAATGGTCAATTGTTTCATTATTCATATTACAATGCCTGCAAAGAGGGGACAGGGGAATTGAACCACTTGAATTAGAAAGCTTATATGAGAATGCAAGGAAATTTAGTCCATTTGTTCCAGAACGAATTCTATGATAAATTTTAGAAAGATACTTATTGGGAAAGGGGGAAAGGATAGGATTAATCTTATTAAAATTAATATCTGATAGCCTCCATCGGTAAATATCTCTAATTGGGATTGGTCTCCCACTTGGCTGGTCAATATTTATAGCATTTTTTGCTATTTCATCAACCTGATGATTACCACTTATGCCAGAGTGGCTAGGAATGTACTGAAAGTAAGTTTTTATGCCACTTGAAGCAAGATTATCAATAATACTGAGACAATGATAAGTGTCAATGTCCAACTTATATTGAGGAGCTGAGGCCAGCAACTCAAGGCTTGATAAAGAGTCGGAATAGATGATAATATTGTTTGAATTTTCAATCAAAGGTTGGTTTTGCTTAAGGTGTTCTAATGCCATGATTATGGCATTTAACTCAGCAGACATTATAGATAAATTATTAAATAATGTCTCTCCCATTGCAATTTTCAGGTGAGGAAGGAAAACACCACTTGCAACTTTCTCATCCATTTTTGACCCATCAACAAATATTTGGAAGTGATTTTTATAGGTAATTGTATTAAGTTCTGCAAATTTTTTCTGGACAAAAGCAATGGGGGTTAAATCTTTATTCCATTTTGAAAATTCAGTATTTATTATTGGAAATGACCAATTCCATGGAGGGGATTGGGGGAAAGTAGGTGCAATAGACTTTGCTGGTACAGGGACCTTCTGTTGAATATTGGCATACTCATCTGCAATACCTCTATACATGGCTGGATTTCTTAACCAATTATGTAATGTGTGTGAGCTATTTGATTCAATTTTTGTAAGATGTTTTATCAAGAGAAAGCTACGTCTCTCCCTTATTGTTGTTAATCCATTCTCCATAAGCAGAAACTTGGTGCTTGTGGGTTTCCTAAGACCAAATATGAGACGTATTATATCATTTTGTGTTGTTTCAATTTTTTGCATCTGGGTCTTTGCACATGCACCATAGACAATGAGCCCATAGTCAATATGGGGTCTTATATGTGATTTATAAAACTGGAGTAAGGTTTTCTCCTTACAAGCCCAGGGTGTGGAAAGAAGTCTTTTTAGTATATTTGCTTTTCTATAACATTTTTTTATTGTGTTTGAAATGTGGAGGTGGAAATTAAGTTTTTGGTCAAGCATGAGACCTAGGTAATTAATATTATTATCTTCTGGAATAGTTGTTTTATTTAGAGTTAGTTTTGCATTAACATGGTTTCTCTTCCGGTGAAATTGGATTATTTTTGACTTGGTGGGTGCAATGGGTAAATCTGAATGTTGAGAGAATTTTTCAAACTGGAAAAGTGACTTTTGCAGATTTGACTGTGCTTTCTGAAAGGTGTTTCCAGATGACTATAGCACCAGATCATCAGCATATTGTAGATTTGTGTGGGGTAGGTTCATGTCCCAGAGATATAGGGCAAACAGGAGGCAACTGAGGACTGCTCCCTGAGGTAGGCCTTTGGATATTGTCTTTTGGGGTGAAGAGTCTGAACCAACACAAACAATTAAACTTCGCAATTCTATGAAGTATTTGATAAAGGATACTAGCTTAGGAGGTACTCCGAGTTTTGCAAGTTTATTTAAAAGGATTTTGTGTTTCACATTGTCATAAGCTCATTCAAAATCTAGGAAAGCTGCCACTAGGATATTATTTTTTGAGAAAGATTCATTTATTGCATTTGTTAGCAAAATGAAAGCATCTGTTGAGGAGTGGTATTTCCTGAATCCAGTTTGAGTGTGTGGGATCATGTTATTTTTCTCAACAAACCAGAGGAGTCTGTGATAAATCATTTTCTCCATTATTTTCCCCATCACAGGTGTAATCATTATGGGCCTATAAGACTCAGGGTTATCTTTTGGTTTATTTTTCTTTAGGATTGGTAGGAGGGACGAACATTTCCATATATTGGGGAACCTAGAAGATGCCCAAGCGTGATTATAACAATTTAGCAGTTCTTGTTTGTATGAAGGTGTGAGATTCTTTATCCATGTAGGGTGTATATTGTCATAGCTACTGCTAGTTTTGGACCTAATATGATGTATTGCATTATTCAATTCCTGGATTGAAAATGGATTAGTTATTTACTCGGATCCTGGGCGTGGTTGGTAAATAGGGTTCATAGGAATTGTGGACAGTTTGCTTTGATTATTTGATGTTAGCTTATTAACAAAAAGAGTTGCAAATATGTTAGCCTTTTCATTATCATTGTCATAATGGGTATTATTATGTATAAGCTCATACAGGAGTGGGTTGGTAGAAGTCTTTTTCCCACATATGTTGCTTATGACTTTATGTATAATTGGCTCATTTGTTTCTCTGGAGAGATTATTTGCAAAATTATTCCAGTATTTATATTTAGCATCTATTATAGTCCTTTTCAGATTAGATTCTGCTTGTAATTTTTTTAAATATGTAGTAGGTGTTGGTTTTTTTATGAATTCTGTCCTAGCTGCCTTTTTTATCCTCCATTTATTTAGGCACTCATTTGTCCACCATGCTTTAGGAATTTGTTTAGGGAATGTTTTCTTAGGTGTTGTCCTGGGGATAGCATGATTAGCTGTATTTATTAGTAAAGATGTCAACGCTTCAGCATGTGTGTAAACTGTTGTGTTAGAAATGCATGAACTTTGGGTGAAACTTGTAGTTTCATCATTTAGCTTATTTTGGAAAATAGACAAATTTGCTTTAGTGTTGATATATTTGGATGTATGAGATAAAGTTTCAGCAGGTTCATTTAGGGAGCAAACTATAGCAAAGTGGTCTGTACATAGACTATCAATTTTATTTATGTAAATTTTGTTCAAAAAATTTAAAGACACAATTTGTAGGTCAATTGTGGAGAAATTGCAACTTTTGGGGTTGAAATAGGTATTCAGGTTTGGAGGGGTAGCAACAACTAATTCATTATTATTTGAAGTCATATGCTCAATAAATTTACCAGCTTTATTTGCTGGTTTATTCCCCCACAAAAGGCTGTGGGCATTGAAATCACCACAAATAATGATATTTTTTAACATATTAGAATTATTTATATAATTAAAGAAATCCTTGGCATCTGTAGTTTGGCCATTAGGGTTATAAAAGCTTATTATGTAGATTTTTAAATTATTCAGCCAAACACTTATACCAATTACATCAACATCATTTTCAAAATCTGGAAATTTGATGCCACAAAATTTTATATTATTATTAACTAATAAAGCTACACCACCTCCTTTTCTCTCTGAAGATCTATCCTTTCTCAGGATAGTATATCCCAGAGACTTAATTTGTTGATTTTGGGTTAAATGAGTTTCCTGGAGGCAAGCAATATTAATAGAAGTATTATTCATAAATGATATTAGTTCACTTAGCTTATTTTCTGTGAGTGATCTTACATTCCATTGGAGTATTGATAAATGTTGTGTTGTTGATTTATTCTTCATGTGACTGTGTATCAATGTTCAGCTTTGTTAACAGTAAAGCAAGATCTTTTTTTGATTGAATGAGCATATCATCTGGGATGTAGATTTTTGCCAATTCTGCAATAATTTTAGTTTTCTGTAGTGGATGTATGTTCATGGCCTGAACTGCATTACAGTTTAGAATGAATAAGCATATATTTGGGGATTGCATTTTTGGTAGTGCATCCTGTTTGTTGGTTAAGGGATTGATTCCTGGTAGTGTTTCTGGTTTGTTTCTTCTTGGGAGGGAGGGCCAGGCTGGCCTCATCTCACCGGACAAGAACGCTTGTTGGCTTGGTGATTCCTTCTGATAGGGATTTGATCTAGGGGGCTTAGAAGATGGTGTTTTATATGGGGGGCTTGATGCATTGGGGGCATTTGACTTGGGGGTTTTGGTTGGTTTCATTACAGGCTTTATTTGGTATTGTTGGGCAGCATTTGCTTCCATTGCTGCAAAGGGGTATGGGATGGCCTTCTCTGTTGATATTTGGAGTGTTAGAGCTCTTTTCTTGTATGCAGGGCATAATAATTTATTTGTAGATTCATGTGGGCCTTTGCAATTGATGCATGTAGGCTGGGTGTTGTTGCAAGTTGTCAGCTCTTTAGGATGGAAAGATTTACAATTACTACACTCTTGGAGAATTTCATTGCATTTGTTTGTTGTGTGTCCCAGTTTGAAACACTTCTGACACTGAATAGGCTTAGGTTTGTATTCCTTGTGTGGTTTGATTTGCCCAAATAGGAATAATTTTTCTGGGATATCAATTTTATCCTTCAGTGTGAATAAGAAGGATCTACTAGTTTTTAGGCCATTAAAGTTGGGTTTTCCAAGTTGGGTAACATCCTCAACTGGGATTGTGTTTCCAGCCCTATCTGAAAGGCCTTCTTTTAACTCCTGAGTAGATATCTCTGGGGGAACATTGTAAACTACTATTTTTGTTGGTGATTGTTTAGGGTTCCAATTAGATGCAATAATTGGGTTATTCAGAAGAGATTTAAGGTTAATTATTGTATCTGCTGACTTCTGATCTTCTACAGCTATTAGCAGAGATCCATCACGGTTAATGTTAAGAGAGAACATTGATTTTAGCAGTTTAAAAATTGCAACTCTTATTGCAGAGATCATTTTTATTTCAAAGGGGGTAGTGGGAGTAATTTTAAGGTAAATTCCTAAGTTTTTGGAGGGAGGATCTTGGGCAGGGAGAGGGGAAATGCTTTTAATTGGGGAGATTTTTTTCCTTTTTTTAGAACTTCTAGAGAGGGCCTCTTGAAACCCATTATCATCTATGGTTACATTAGCCCCTACACTGATCATTGTCCTATTCTCCGAATTGGAGCTATCATTAGAACTTTGAGATAGCTTGCTTGACCAGCCAGGATGGGTATCTTTCACTATGACACTTTCACTGGACTTTGATTTGGGATCTGGGGGGACTTTTTTTTTTGGAGGACTTCTAATCATTGCCTATTGGAAAAAGCTTTAAACACAGAAATAAAAACTAAAACAAGAAGCGAAAATAGAAGATATCAAACCGTCTGCACTATACTATGGGGGAAGATAAACACCACAGTATAGCCCTGAGGATGTCTTGAGCAGAATTGGTTTGGTACAACTGCTGATTAGAATAGATAATAATCACAAGAAAATGTATTTCGATTTTCTTAAAAGGTTGCTCATAACTCAATGATAAAAAGGTGCTGATAACTCAATGATGTAGTAAGCTTCTTCTTCTTCTTCTTCTTCAATTATAGGCTTCGGATGAATCCATTTAACCTTTTTCGTATTGTATGATTATGTCAGGGGTGTCCTGGGAAATCAAATATAGAGATTAGACTATTATTATTCAATAATAGGCTTTATACATCATTGATGAAACCACCTATATTTAGGCAGTTAAAGACAGCTTTGAACAATTCAGTATCATCAGTTGAAGAGTGTCTCCTTTGTGTTAGTTGGTCAATATTAGGGGTTAGCTTGATGCGCTTGAGTATAGCAGATAAAGTTAGCCATTCTTTTTTATGGTTGAGAGGTGCCACAGGGCAACCAAAAAGAACATGGTTGATGGTCTCATCATAGGTTTGACATAGGAGGCAAAGAGGGCTCATTACTGTTGGACTGGTTGTGTTTTGATAGTGGTAAGTTTGGCTGTTAAGGCCAGTAGCATTTGATCGTATTCTGTGGTACATCTTTGAGTCTTTCCGGGATGTAAATGGAGAAAGGTTTGGTGGACATTGGTTTGCTAGATAAATTCTTAGGCACCAATGGTTTACATCTCTTACTGGGATAGGTCTTCCAGAAATTATTTCAAATCGTTTATTAACTAATGGTACTTCTTACCATCACTTCTTTTCACAATGGCAGTTCCAACATCTTCCCTACACAAGTGCTTATATTCAGGGTTGCCAACTTTTCGGTCCATAAATATGTCCCTTGAGTATCCAAAATTATGTAATTTTTAGCCAAAATATGCATGTTTCGTCTTAAATATGTCCAAAATATGTCCATCTTGAAATCTCAGAACCTAGAGGTTATTTTCCTTATCAATTGGGATATTGACCAAAAGACACTTTGGAAACATCTTTCAAAGCGGCTAGTCAACATTAAATATATTGAAAACGAAAAAAACCATTTAATACAAGCACAAAACTCATAAAAACAAGTAAACACTAAAAATAATGTGTGGGAGCTTAAGATTAGTCTTCTAGCGAAAATTCATCTTGAAAATTATGTTCAGCATGTGAGTCACCCTTATTTCTTCTTTTGCTAGATTTTTGCCATCGGAGTATTTCTTGCGCATTTCAAAATGTATAATCCAAGATTCCAGCAACGCTCCAGATCGCCAAATTAGTTGTTTCACATACATTAAACAACTAGTCCTTTACATTAGAAGACCATTCCGTAATTTGGTTCTGATGTTACCAAGTAGCGTAAACTGTCTTTCAGCAGCCGCTGAAGAGTGTGGCAGGCCATATAACGTTAGCATAATATTACAAAGATTCTTGTATTTTTCTTCATCCTTGGCATCCCTACATTTTCTTAGGGTATACCAGAAAACTGATGGATTTGCTTATTCAGAACGGAAATTAAAAGTTCTAGTGCCCTTTTTCAGTGACCAAAAAGAATGGAGGGCAATTAAGCCCTCTCACCCGCTCATTTTTTTCCCAAAGTCACCGAATCATAATTTTTAGATAGCCATTTTATCCAGCATGTTCGAAAAATACAATAACTATGTCTTTGAGGATAATCCCCACAGTCTCCGGGGGACGGTCTGCAAGTTATGAACTATGTCCAATGTTTACATATAAAATTGGTTATTGGGAGGCATACAGAAGTTTTCAGGGCAATTTTTTCTGCTTGTTGGGGGGGGGGCAGGTTTTATGTGGGAGGATCTTTCAATGGAGGAAGGGTAATTGCTATGAAGGGGGCGCAGGTTTTCCCAGTATAATTTAAAAAAACAATAAGAAATAAAATAAAAAAACAATTTTTTCAACTGAAAGTAAGGAACAACACAAAACTTACAACAAACAGAAACTAATACGTGCATGATTGGGTTTGACCCCTAGTCATTACCTCGATCTTTGTGCAAAATTTTTTTTTAGTTTCATCAGAGCTGTTTATTCAACTTAACGGCATTTGTGATAAGGGGGCATTCTTAGAAAACTGGAAGAAAATTTGAATTTTGGCGTAATGAGCAAGGTATTGACTAGGGGTTACGTAAGTTAATTCGTAAGTTACGTCAGATCAAAAGGACGCGAAAGCCATTTACCAAAAAAAGTAAAATTAATATGCAAATTTCGGTATAATTATTCATGTACGGTGAGCCAACATTAAAGCTGTATTAACTCAAAAATGTTCAGAAATTAAATTAAAAAAAACAAGTTTTTTTAACTGAAAGTAAGGAGCGATATTAAAACTTAAAACGATCAGAAATTATTCCGTATATAAAAAGGGCTGTCCCTCCTCAAATATATATATATATATATATATATATATATATATATATATATATATATATATATATATATATATATATATATATATATATATATATATATATATATATATATATATATATATATATATATATATATATATATATATATATATATATATATATATATATATATATATATAATTTTTAAAGTGATTCCACTATACTTTCCCTCCTTAATGTGCAAAAATATAGTAAAAATTAATTGTTTTCTATGAATTTTGCCATGCATCACTTTTTTTTCAACTAGTATAACCGTAAATAAAATAAATGCTGACGAAAGTAAGAAACGGGGAAACATATGGGAATAATACAATTCGTCTTTCTATAGGTTTGCATATTAGAGGCACTGGGAGTTAAGTATAGCGAAATCGATTTCAAAGTTTGATAACTACAGTTTTTGCACATTGTAAAAATATAAATTGTCTTATTAACATATCTCCTCTTCAATAGCCCCAATTTTAGGCTTATACTTATATATTACTTTATAGTATTATAAACTAAGTAAATATATATAGTATTTATGTATACTATATATATTTACTACTATATGTATATATAGGTACTTGTGCATTATACGGTACCCACCGCTATATACTGTATAAGGAAACCAGACATGGAGACCCGTCGGTAAACTTTTCGCAGTTCATATTATTGACATACGAATAAAATAAACACGCCACTCGATGCCTATTTTTATGCTATTTCCAAATAGAATAATCATTTTGTCGGATATGAATTTTACCCTCACCCCTATATATACCAATTCAGGGTATATATGTGCACATTAGGGGGGGGGGGTTAAATTTTATTTCTGATGCAAATGGGAGGTAAGTTTAAACTTTACCCCCACACCCCTAATGTGCAAATATATGCTCTGAATTGGTATATATAGGGGTGGGGGTAAAATTCATTTCTGACAAAAATGATTATTATATTTGGAAAGAGCATACAAAAAGGCATCGAGTGGTATGTTTACTTTATTCGTAAGTCAATAATATGATTTGCGAAAAGTTTACCCGATCACCTAGCTATATCACCTAACATTAAATTTTTACTTACTTAGATTTCTCTCAGCTCCTTTCCCGTGATGAAAATTTTCAAACTGAAGGAATTTACCCCGTTTATACAAAGATAAAGAATTATTGCTGACCATTTCTGACAACATTGCTGAAGAAAAAGAAGGATTGAAGATACTACTCCGAAATCAAAGGGGTGAAAGGACTGCACGGTACTCCATATACCCACATACAAATTCTGGAACTGGAAACTTTTGATCATATTAACATGCTTTTATGTATTATTTTTTAAAAAAGCTTACAAAAAGCACATTGAACTTTAATAGAATTTTGAGCTCTTGGCTATCTTACTGTTATATATTTCCTAGCATGTACTAAATGACTGATTAGGAAATCAAAAAACTATAAAACAGTCACTGCCAAACAAGATATGATAGTCTAGTTAGTTGTTCATGATAGTTGTTAGGTCTCATTGTGAAAAATAATTAAATATTTGATTAAAATTGTTTGAGTATATTAATATAATTTTGTGTATTCATGTTTGAGAAGACAATAAAAAGACAGATTGACTTGTCAGAAGATTTTGAGCTGTAGGCTATCTTACTGTTGAAATTCCTGAGCATGTAATATTTGACTGAGTAGGAACTACTTCTTTGAATTGAAAACAAATTCTTGAACTACTTTTTCCTTGGAAAAATGACCATGAAAGGTCAGGGGGGCCATCCAGGGGTGCAGCTCAGAGGGAAAGAGGTGGGATTTTCCTTACCCAGTATTCCAAGGCGTCTGTGCTTAGTACCAACACATCAAAACTTCTTTTATGTTTTTAGTTTAATTTAGTATGTGTCCACATTTGTAGACACACTGGATGATTTTCTTAGCATATTCTTTATTACCGCTCTCCAAACTCCAAACCCTAGCTGTGTCCCTGTTCCCATCAGCTGTAATATTCATGCCAAATACCAGCCTTATGACATTAAAGTAGGAATCATATTAAAAGTAGGAATCATATTAGTATTATATTAAAGTAGGAATCTCTTGTCCATGCTTATGAAAGATTCATGTTATTGCTCAAAATTCTATTAAAGTTCAATGTGCTTTTTGTAAGCTCTTTTTAAAAATAATGCATAAAAGCATGTTAATATGATCAAAAGTTTCCAATTCCAGAATTTGTATGAGGGTATATGGACTACCATACAGTCCTTTTACCCCTTTGATTTCAGAATAGTATCTTCAATCCTTCTTATTCTACAGCAATGTTTTCAGAAATGGTCAGCAATAATTCTTTATCTTTGTATAAACAGCACCTGAAAATAAAAATTCCCTCCACAAGGCATGTCTTTGAAAGCCATAATTTTGATGATGGGTTGTGGGAAACGCGAGTACCTGAGCTACCTGTCCCCAGCAATTGAAGGCCAATAGGCTGGCTGGTACCAGTACAGCGTTTCCTGCTCATTCTCGCTCTCTTCTGCACTGTAGAATTCTATTAATGTTCTGTTGTCTTCTTCATGATCTGAATCATCAAATTATAGATTGGTCTTTCAGTGTTAGGATGTTGTTGTAAATTAGTGATGGTATCAAATGTTTCTGGAACACCCATTTTCTGGCAGCTGAACTTAATCTTTCTGATTTGTGGTGCCAGAACCAAACACTTGAAAAAGATATGTTGGGGGGTTTCCTCTGATGTTGAATACCACCTACATAGTGGTGAATGATGGAGATTCCATTGGAATCGAAGAGAATTCAGCAACAGGTATCCAGATATTAACCTGTAATACCACACCGAATCTTCCCTTGATTGAAATGAGGAATTCAGGAATGGGGTGCACTTTGTTTTTCCACGGTGTTTTATAATGTCTTGCAGGCTCCCAAGTTTTGAGTCTGGAGTGGCGCAAGCATTTGTTCTTTCATTAGCTAGCCTATCGGCTGTCATATTGTGGGTCAGTCCTTTATGGCTAGGGATATGGTGGAAGCAAACTGAAATGTCCACATTCTTAAGGCTTAGGAGAGAATCTCTAATAGATTTTAAATCTGAATCAGCAGCCTCATAATTTATTTTTTTCATTAGTTCGATGGCAGACTTAGAATCTGTGAGAATTAACACTTTTTTTGAAGCTGGTCTGAAGTTGACCATAATTTCCAGTGCTTTTTGAATGGCAAACAGCTCTGCTGACAAAATTGAAGTATTGGATGGGAGAGTTACTGAAATATTCAAAGAAACATACGGAATGCAAACCCCTGCACCTGCATTTGTTCCCTTTACTGATCCATCTGTATAAACTTGAGTATGTTTGGGAAATAGTGAGGAAATTTTATTGGCAAAAAGCTGACAAAAAAAACTGATCAGTATAAAGAAATTTATACTTAGGGAGCAGTTAGAGATGACACTTAGGGGCCTCCATTTCCCAAGGTGGAGAATTTGGAAAAGGGTAACCATCTGCATGTTCATTTTTCCAATTTGGATGATCTTTCAGACATTGACACCAAGAAGACTTATGGTGCTGAGCTTGCTAGGGTTTGCAAAAGTGGCTGGAAAGACTGTATGCTTATCACCATAATATTGTATTTTTGTAAAGTAACAGTTTCTCTCCATAGTAGCACTATCTTTCAAAGCAGGTAGTCCAGAGAGCTCTTTTAGCTTATTTACCACTGTATGTTTATGCAGTCCCAATGCAATCCTTATGGCTGAATTTTGGAGTGTCTCATGGGTTTTAAATAGAGTTATAGGGACATTTACAAGGAAATGAATGTCATATTCCATTTTAGATCGAATATACAGTTTATAAAAATCAATAATCAGTTTTGGTGAAGATCCTCATTTAGATCCTGCAAGTCGCTTTAAGATGATGAGTTGCTTTAAAATTGACATTCTCAGTGTCATCACATGTGGTTGTCATTTTAAACAGCAGTCAAGGGTCATACCCAGTAGACAGACAGATGGCTGATAAGCTATGGTACTCCCTTCTATCATTAAGGGTTTAGGGAGGGTTGTTTGTCGGTTATAAAACACTATTGCCTCTGTTTTTTGGGACTGAAATGGGCAGACCAAAAGCTTTAGAAAACAGGCACACATCATCTATGTCTTCCTGAGTTATACTTTGGAGAAAGGTTATATTCTTGTGTCTATTCCACACCAGAAGATCATCAGCAAATTCTCCGTTTTTTTTTTTTTACTGACTTCTAAGTTTTAATTCTGAAATATACTGTGTGAATAAAAGAGGACTTATGACAGTTCCTTGTGGGAGACCATCTTTAACTTGTTTTCTTGAAGACAAAGTGTCATTTATCTGAACTTGAAAAGAACAATCACAAAGTAGATCATCTATCACTGATACCACTGTAGATGGAACATTTTTATTATTCAAAACTTTAGCAACTTTTTGTGTTTGGCATTTCTATATGCATCTGTCTAATCAAACAGCCCGGCAATTCCAGATTCACCATCTTGCAAAGCCTCTGCTATGTCTGTTTCAGTTCTGGTTATGTTGTCCATTGCACTGTGACCCTTTCTATAACCTGTTTGGGATTGGGGTATCATTTGATTGAGCTCTGCAAACCATTCTAATCTCTTTAAAATCATACGTTCAAATATCTTGCCCATGGTAGGGAGGACTGATATTGGTGTGTAAGATATTGGGTTATCGGGTGGTTTCCCAGGTTTGAGGATTGGGTGAATAAGAGCAATTTTCCAGGAATTAGGGAATTTCCCTTCTCTCAATGCCATATTACATACTTCAAGAAGTTTCTTTCAAAAGGTATGGGGTGATTCAATAAGCCATTTGATGTGTACCTCATCATACCCTGGTGCTGAATTTTGGTTGCATTCTTCAATGACCGTGTCTAACTCAGATAATGCAAAAGGTAAAATTAAAGACTTTTTATGTTTTGCTACTGAAGAGACGACACATACAGGTGGGTTTGGCAAAATAGCTTCTATATCATTCTTCATGTATGTTTTTGCAAATATCTCAGCTTTTAAATTGTCAGATGTTATTCGCTGATGCTGGTGTTTTATTTCATACTTTGTGGTCCTCAAGTGTCATTTTCTTGCCATTCATCTTGCTTACATATTGGTGAATCTTAGATACTGCGGTCTGATGGTCTACTCTAGTCATAAATTTATCCCATGTCTCCTTTTTAGCCTGTAGACATGTTTTTTTTCACTTTTGCCGAGCTGCGTTTATATTCAATTGCTGTGATCATTGATGGATGTCTTTGGAATGCCCTCCTTGCTTTGTGTTTAGCTTCCACTGCAGCAGTGCATAAACCATTCCACCAGTCTTTTGTTCTTTTGTTGCCAGGAGAGGTCCAAGCATTATTGCTTGTCTTAGGAATTGTTTTTTGAGCAGCATCCATGATATTTTTTGTAAGGGTTTTCACTTTATCATCAATTAGGAAAGAGTCTTCCAGCAGAGTATAATCAGCTTCTTGCAGGATTTGCTTGAACACTGTCCATTTACCTTTCTTGTTAGTAAATTTCCTTTTACCTGGTTTTGTTTTGCAAGACATGTGTGAGATAATTGTCTTTACAGCACAGTGATCACTCTGTAGATCTGTAACTCTACTAATTGACACTGATCAATAGCAGAAGCAGAACCTAGTTGGATGCCGATGGTTGAATGTTTATTATTTTTGGAATTGTAACATGTTGGCAAATTATATGGTGTTAGAACTACTATGTGATTATTTTCTAATAACAGTCTTTCCACAGTTTTTCCAGCTCAATTTGACTGCACAACATCTTCCCAATGTGAGCTATGTGCATTTAGGTCAACAAAAATAAAAAGGTTTTGGCCCTCTGCTTCAGTTGATAAAATATTAAACACATCTATGTCACCCTTTGGGTTATACATAGATTTAATTATTAGAGTATCTCCTGATCTTAAAGTGATTGAGACTCCCACCACATCAACTTCGTGATCATGTTGCTTTAATGGTAATGGTGAATGAACTAAACTCTCAGCTATAAAATAATCATCCCCCTCCTTTTCTGCTAGAATATTTATCCTTGCGGTAGCATTTTATATCCTGGTATGGACACTCTTTTAAGATTATTCAAATGTGCTTCTTAGAGACAAATTATATCCACTTTCTCTTTATTTGAATATGAGCAGATTTCTATTATTTTCATTTTATTAAGTGAGAATGGGTTCCACTGCAATACAATCAGTCTATCTGTGACATTAATCTTATTAGTCAATTGGGTAGCAACTAGCTCCATAAATTTATGTGTCACTTCTTTCCGCAAGGACTCTGGAAAGTGCTTCTTTAGTGCTTTCTCACTTAATATGCCTTTCATTTGTATGTCATTATCCTAATAAAATGAAAAGAGTTCTATTATTTTCATTTTATTAAGTGAGAATGTGTTCCACTGCAATACAATCAGTCTATCTGTGACATTAATCTTATTAGTCAATTGGGTAGCAACTAGCTCCATAAATTTATGTGTCACTTCTTTCAGCAAGGACTCTGGAAAGTGCTTCTTTAGTGCTTTCTCACTTAATATGCCTTTCATTTGTATGTCATAATTTGATGTTCAAATAAGTTCCTGGGTAATGATGAATTTTGAAAAATTTCTAAGTTGGTTACCAACTAAAATTGTGGGTGTTGGGGGTTTAATATTTCTTCTCGGAGGTTCAGTGCCTCTAATAGATAAGGGGTAGGTCTTATTGGTTGCAAAGGGGATGGACCTGTTGAAAGTCTTCCTACTTTTGGATCTAGTCTGGGGAAAGAAGGGCTAGCCAAACTTACGGGAAATTCAGTTGTTGACAGGGAGTAAGTCTCATTAAAGCTAGTAGAAGGTATTTTTTTCCATACATGCTTTGGATGTCTTCTCTGATCTTGGACAGGAGTTGTTGTTCTGGAGGGTGTGTTGGAAAAGTTTAGGTGAGGTTGTCTAGTCTCTTTTCTCAGAGCATTTGCAATTATAGGTACAGGAATATTTTTCTCCTGAGCTATTTTTATAATCTGACTTCTTTGTTTTTTATTTGGCACATAGATTTCGGTTTTCAGAAAGGTGTGAACCACCACAGTTTGTGCATTTTGTAGGGTTTTGGCAATTGATTTCCAAGTGACCCCTCAAAGTACAATTTTTCCAGACAACATATGTGGCAAATGGGCAAAATTTTTGTGTGTGCCCTAGTTTTAAGCAATGCTTACATTGGATTGATTTTTCATCATATTGTCTAAAGGCAACTCTTCCCCCAAATATGAATAACTTTTCTGGTGAATATTCTCCTTCAAATACACACAGAACTGAGTTGCTAGATACTACTTCATTTTAATCATTTCTTTTCTTAAGTCTTGTTGTTGACTTTAATTGACAGTTTGACAGGGTAATTATCAGTAAGGCCATCTTGGATATCAGTATCTCCATATAGATTTGATTCATTATAAATGAGTAGCCTAGTTTCTTTTTGAAGAATTTGTTCTTTTGGTTTGCAGGTTACTGCCATGTTACCAATCTGTTTCAGGTCCAGTAAAGGGGTCAGAAAAACTGCATCATTTGCAAATACCTCAGCTTCTCCATTTCTAATAATGAATAGGTCAAATTCCCTGCTCAATTTCTTACAAACTTTCATTCTAAGAAAATCAATGTGTTTTTTTGGTTCAAATTTTGGGGGTGGGGTTTTTGTATTTGTCTGAACTGGTGAGATTACTACAGCAAACATTGGGATGGATATTTCATTACCAGGGGTTGGGGCTGTTGAATCATCTGAAGTTGTGGATAGTTTAAGGCCATCAACCTTACGTTTTTTGGTATTCTTTTTCTTATGTTTTTGGACAATTTGGAAATCATCCCATGTCAGATGGTATACACTATCTGGTAATTGACAATTTGGGTCACTCAGCTGGGGTGATCCTACAGAGATCATTGTACCATCACTAGAAGTGGATGTACTTGATGGCAGTCTACATTTTTTCGTTACAATTTTTCGATTCTCAATGTTTGTAGGGTCTGGGGTATGGGAAGGAGAAATAGCTGCATCACTCCAGGAAATAGCCTGGTTCCCTTCCATAGAGGGGTCAGTTGGATCTTGTTTGGACATCAGTCACAAAAAATCAATATATCTAAAAGGCAGTACACCTATTAAATAGAAAAAAGATAATACTTGATGAAAGGCAATCCTTTGGGTGTTCCAACAATAATATATTTGATAAATATATATAATTGGTCTATCCAACTATTTCTACAACCAATATCTATTCTATTTGAAATTCGGGGAATTCAAAAGTGCATTTTGTATGCTCTTTTTAAATATGACTGTATGTAAAAAGTACGTAAATATGCTCAAAAGATTCTAATTGTACCTGTAACATTCATTTCCCTTCTAAGATCACCTGTAGACTAGGTTGGTAGATAAAGGTTGCTGTTCTTCCCCTAGAGAGGGTTGTGAATCTCTGGGGTGCACCACAGGCACCTTCTCTGTCTAGAGCTCTTCAGGAAGAAATCCAGTTGCGTGGCCTCACCGTTAGTAGAAGGGTGGTAACGGCCTTGCCATCCTAACCTTGGAGGACGCCGGCTAACACGCAGAAGGATTGCCGTCGGATTGGGGACCCGTCGGTTAAATATTTTCCAACGAAATGATAGAAATGGCAGAAAGAATTAAAACACCAACTTTGGCTACGGCATTCCCAGAAAGTGATACGTTGGAGGCTACG
Organism: Artemia sp. Qi Xiang Cuo; assembly: GCF_049724085.1. Lineage (NCBI taxonomy): Eukaryota > Metazoa > Arthropoda > Branchiopoda > Anostraca > Artemiidae > Artemia > Artemia sp. Qi Xiang Cuo. Next base: position 50,966,564 of record NC_142796.1, read on the forward strand.
GCGACCCCGACGAAAAGTGAACTAGCCGACCCCCTGTTGAAACATCGACAATCCCTAAGTGTGGGGTGCATGAACGTATGTTCATTGAAATGCCCTGCGACCCGGCCCTTCATTGCTGGTGAATGTGGAAGATATTGCATAGACATTCTGTGTGCATCCATATCCTAGCTAAATGGACATTTGGAAGATGAGCCCGTCTCTGCCCTTAGTGGAAAATCCGAATCCCCCTTTTTCAACCCTGGTAACGCAGGGGTTGGTCTCTTCCTCAGTACTAAGGCAGCAAAATCTCTAGTTGAGTGGCAGCCCATCTCACCTCGTTAGGCTAAGGCCCGTCTTAAAGTACCCTGTTCAACATCATTGTCATCTCAGCCTATGCACCAACCAGAGCCCCGGACGAAATTACAGTTGACGAGTTCTGAGATGCCCAGACCCAGTCATAGAGAATAGTCCCAAACCGTGATCTACTCATCCTAGGAGTTGATCTTAGCGCCCATGTTGGAAGCCGCGAGGCAAACCGCGAAAGAGCTGTTTGAAGATTTGGATGGGGCGACAGGTGCAAGTGTGGAAGGAGACTCGTAGAATTTGCCAAGCAGCATAATCTTGTATTGACAAATACGTTGTTTCAATACAAACCATCCCAGAGGGTCACCTGACGCTTTCGAGATGGAAGAGTTCAATCGCAGGTGGATTACTTGCTAATATCCTCCCGATGGCGAAGCTATATAGAGAACTGCAGAGCCTACCGTGGAGACGACACAGGAGAAAAGAACGGCTCCGATTATATGCTGCTAAAAGCTTCCCTGACCATAAAGCTTGCCTTCAGGAAACGAAAGCAACCTCCTCCGAGATACAATATAGCACGTCTTCATGATGAAGCAGTCCCAGAAGAGTTCCGCTTGTAATTATCGATCCGCTTTGACATCTTACCCGTGGACGACGATAACGAACCAACCACCATAAAGATAGAAGACGAGTGGAGGAAGCTCAGAGACACCTTTAAAAAAGACCTTGGAAGGCTAAATTGGAAGCGGGAAAAGTGGATCTCAGAAGACACCATCAAGCTATTAAACCAGAAACAACAAACCGGAAATACCAAGTCCACTGTGTTCAAAACACTGAGAAAAGAATGCCATAAATCCGCCCGCCGTGACAGACAACGCTACTGGGACCACGTGGCAGCAAATATACAGAAGGATGCTAGTCTTTCAGATACCAGAAGGCCTTACCAACTACTAAAAGAAGTAACTGGGAAAAGAAGAAAAAAGATCTCAACTGGAGTAAGAGGCGAAGATGGAACGCTTCTGTTAAGAAAAGATGAGATAATCGCAAGATGGCAGTACCACTTCCAGAAGCTTCTGAACCCCAGTCACAACATCTTTTCCACTCAAGCCCCTCCCATTAATAGCGCCACTGCACTCCAGCCAAGCAACCCTAACCTTAACTCAGTACCACCAAGTCAACAAGCCCCATACAGCAACGTCAATGCTCACCCTCGCTCAATACAAGAGATCAAAGAGGTAATCACGAAGCTGAGGAATCACAAGGCGCCAGGCACAGATTCTATCCCGGCAGAAGTCTACAACGCTGCTCCTCTTGTCGCTGAGAAACTACATAAGCTCTTCTGCTCAATCTGGTCTCCGGAACGGTTTCCCCAGGAATGACAAGACTCAGCTATACTGCCTGTCTTCAAGAAAGGCGACCGCACTGAATGTAAAAATTACAGAGGGACTTCACTTATGAGTATTGCGGCAAAGATCTTTGCAATGATTCTCCTTAACCGATTCTGCAAAGTCTATAACGAAAGTACCCGCCCCAACCAATCTTATTTCCGAGATGGCATGGGCTGTATTGACCAACTCTTCACCTTCAGACATATTTTTGAACATAGAGCTTAGAAACGACAAATCCCCATCGCTATCTTCATTGATGTCGTTACGGGCTTCGATTCATTCATCAGGGAGGAATTTGGGTGGCAATGAAAGAGGACTGTGTCCCACCTTAGATCATACGACTCATTCAGGCTTACTATCAACACACACGAGCCTGCATCAAGGTGAATGGCGAACTTTTCCGCTATTCGATATCGACTTTGGTGTGAGGCAAGAATGTATACTCTCTCACAAACTATTCGAAGAATAGTATATAGCGAAGAAATTCAATGCCGCACTGCATCAGCTTCCGCTGTCTTTGCACAGCTGTGGAAGCCGATATGGAAAAGGAAAGAAATCCACCGGAAAACAAAAATTCTTATTTACTATGCCCTATTCCGATCAGTCTTACTGTTCGGCTGTGAGACGTGGCCCTTAAAAGTCACCAAGGCACACGCGCTCAACACTTTTGAACACATATGCCTGAGGAAAATATTGGGGTTACGACTCAGCGACCGAATCCCAAATACGATCATCCGCCAACGATTTGACCAGGAGTACGATATCACATCTATTATTCAACGCCGCCGCCTGTCCTGGTTCGGCCATGTTTGCGGAAGACCAACCGAGACTTTCACAAATCAAAGCCTACGCTGAAAACCAGCACCTGATTGGAGGAAACGACACGGAAGACAAGCCAAAACTTGGCTTAACACCGTCAAATTTTACCTAGAGTCGATTGGCCAATTCCGGAGACATTGTCACAGATGAGACCCTTCATGGCTTGAAATTATCACCCCACTAACCCAAGACCATAATCTGTGGAATTCAACAGTATGCCAGATCCCGTCGCCAGGGAGAGCTACATAGCTTGTGTCCTGATCCAGGTACAAGTAAAGTAAGTAAGTAAAGTACACAGGGATTTATTAGTTGACTTATAAACTGTTAGACGTCTCCCAAGAGTCGCAGCTTTTCTTTGTGGGAATAAAACATTCCCCTGGATAACTCCTCTGCCATGGCCATATAAGTTTGGGCTTTAGGTTCTATTTTTCTGTAAGTCATCAAATTTGTCGTTCCAAGCTCCAATTAGTAAGAAAGTTTCTTCATTCGACTATTTCTAAGAGTCTTTACAAGCTTCTTTATCTTTCTTCGTAAGTCCCATGGCTTTCTTTTTCAAATCTTTTGTGCCGTAAAAAAACGGAAAATTTTAACGGCAGTTACAGTCTACATAACCCAGTTTTCCGTCCCAGTTTTCCAGAAAACGCCAAATGTAGACGTGGCTTTAGTCGTAAAAGGAATCCTTTAAAAATCGCAAAAATGTTCACATAGAAACGGTTCATTTCAGCCGTTGAAGTGCAAAAAATATTATGAGCTACTTAAACAGCATATGCATAGGAATTGGCTAAAGTAACTTCTAGAAGCCAAGAAAAATTTTATAAATTTGCCATTATATTCACACGCCAAATACACCGTCATGCTGCATGGTAATTTCAACGCCCAGTACCAAATATGATTATGCAATAGTGACTCATCGGGAGGCAGATTTTTCCTATTAGAGAGAAGTTTTAAATATGTTCAAAACACCTTGAGTCACATATCATTAAAATCCAAATAAACAGACATGTCTGTTCAAGCCCTTTTGAACTCCACGGTCATCTTTTATATAACTACACACGTAAACTCGAGGAAAACGTGACACAAGCAGCAACACTCAAAAATCTATAGGGTAAAGAGACTTTTTTCAGATACTTTAATCTCTTGATTTTCAATAAATGGTAACGTTCTTGTAATGGTAATGGTCTTGTTTGTGTTTTCCTGATGACTATTGTGGTGGTCAATAAAACTCAGAAATCGCAATAGCATACCTTTTAACTCAGTGTGTGTCACATAGTTAAAACAGTTTTGTTCTTTGAGTATAGCAGAACAGAGAGAAGTTCGGACCCAGTTTGTTTGGAGAAAGACGAAGAGAAACAACTGACAACTGCTTCATGCAAACACTTTATGGCTTTAAATTAGACACAGTTTGGAGGCCTTAACTAGCACAAGATTTGAACAATGAAAGTCTCAATGCATGTAAATGGAAGTTTTTTTTTGGCTTTCTTTCTCCATTGTAACGGGCAAAGGTGTCACAACAAGGGAGGGGGGCAGCAGCCTAAACGTTTTGAGTCTCATCTAAACGTTTTTGAGTCTTCATGCCCGTCTCGGGAGGCTAGGCATGGCCAAATGACGCCTAAAAAGGCATCCTTTTTTTCTTCCGCCTTTTTTCAGGTATTGCTTTCATAAAACCAAAGGTCTATCTGATCATTGAACCTTGATGAAACCTGAGATTTGTTGGTGGAGGGTCGAAAAGTTAATTTGAATCAAAATTCAGCGTCCTGGCTTCAATGCCTGCTAAATTTTAAAGAAGTCTTGAGAACTTCACCCTACATTAGCTGCTTGTCTGGCTGGGTGTTTTTATGCTTATATTCCATTTTTTATAACCACATCGAAAAAGCGCACGACATGGATCCAGTTTTAACAGAGGGTGAGCCAACATCGTCAAATACTGTTACGCCTTCTGAGCCAATGGAGCCATTAGCGAGGGAATCTATACCGTATCTGAGCCAAATTGGAAGTGTGCGATTCGGACGCAAAGCTAGCTGATGGTGAACCGTTTTTGCCAGTAAGTGTGTCTATTTCCTTCGTTTTACCACCGAATTCGGCTCTGTCTCATCAATTAAATGTCATGAAGTCACATTTGTTCCAGCCGACACCACCTCAAATAGAAAAGCCTAGCTTTAACCTGGCATCGATTTGATAACGGAAACCTACCATTGAATCCGTCTTACGATTATGGATTACCCTTGAAACTAAAGGAATGACAGTAAAATCAATTCTTTGCAGCATATGCATCATGTTTTCCAACGGAGAGTCGAAGTTTGTTTTTGGATTCACCAAGGTATGTCCATGAGAAAATCCAGGCACATAAAAAGTCGAATGGACATGTCGCTACAGCTCAAGCATATGCTCAAGCTGAAAAAGGTCGAGGCATTGGATGGTATATAAACAGCGCTTTGGCCAATGAACGGAAACAACAGATCTTGCAAAAAAAAATCAAGTACTGAATCCTTTTTCCCAGGCTGTAAAGCTGTTGGGGAGACAAGAATTACCTTTTAGAGCACACGGCGACCAGGAGAGGCTTGAGATTCTAACAAAGCTGGAAATAAACCATGAAAAATTGGTTGAGGTCATACTTTTGCTCTCGAAATATGGTGTGCCTCTTAAGGAACCTCTGGAAAAAGCAATAGAGGATAGCAGAAAAAGGGAATCAAACATGGATGCGAGCGAAAAATCTGGAAACAGAGCTAAGCATAATGGCTCCATCGTCACTTTTCTTTCTAAGACGACTGTTCAAAAAGTGATAAGGAACATTTTGAAACCCATGCGGAGAGATATAGTGAACGAAATCGGCGAAAAAAGATACAGCATCCAAATGGACACACCTTAGGACATTGGGGTTATGGACCAGGCTTCTATCGTGTTAAGATATGTAAAGGGTGAAGAAATTCACGAACGGACCTTTGCTGTCATACTTGTACAAGATTCCAGCAGCAAGGGTATGAACAAACTTTTACAAGCCAAGATCAAAGAGCATGGACTTAAGCACAAAACAGAGCTGGGGAATCGTGTGGTAAAGTAAGTTTATGGTTTTAAAGTGAGATTATAGTAGATACCTTATTACTCCCTTTATAGCGGGTATAATTATGGTCCTAACGTAAATAAACTTTGGTAGCATGCCCTAGGCTTTGACCTGACTAATTTGGCGCACCGGCTTGGGTTAATCGAGAGACTTAAATAACGTTGTATAAAGGTTTGGTATATAATACTTTTATTTATGCAACACACAACGATATAGGGTCTGACAATATATACACCTCTGGGACTAGTTGTCCCAGGTTATCAATAATTATAATAATAATATGATACGATATAATATAATAAGACATTTAAACACTTACAATATTTGAACCACAGTTCATATAATTATCCAGTATGATCATTCTCTATCTCACCCATTATAAAAACCCGGACCGAGGTGCGAATGCTCCGGAGAACGTTTTTGCAGATATAAACATAAGCGAAGTCAGAATTAGCGGGAATGCGGGTTAGTCTGTTTCCGATTGTTTCCAACAAAGTACATGGAAACAATTGGAAATAGACTAACCCGCATTCCCGCTAATGCAGAAATAAGTGGGAGGAGCTTTTTGTTCGCACCGAGAACGAAGACCAGAAATGATCTGCGATAAACTTACTGGATAATTCTATAAACTGTGATTTGAACATATAATCCAAGGTATTTCTAAGGTAGCAAAGGGACAGAGGTTTGCCTGGCAAGTGGATTAGAGCCAACTCAGTCTAAAAAACCTGAGTATATATATATATATATATATATATATATATATATATATATATATATATATATATATATATATATATATATATATATATATATATATATATATATATATATATATATATATATATATATATATATATATATATATCAACTGTATTAATCCGGCCAATTGACCCACTTAGCCACGGAAATGGTTATGTGTGGTCATGGAAAATGGTCTGCCTTGGCTTTTCTCTGTCTACAATTAGCCATGTCTTGATGCAACCTATGCAACCTACTCCAAAATACTTGAGAACTTCAATTCAAAATCAACGGACTCGTTGATTGCCTCCTTCCTTAACTGTAAATAAAAACCGAAAGCTTACTGTGTCATTGGCGTTTAACTGAAAACGAATTATATTAGAAATATGTTTTTTTCCAATTGAAAATAAAAAAAGATTACAGTGAAATAAATTCTTGAATGGATGGATCTTTGAACAATTAATATCATTATACATCAAATATTCAATTTGATGTTGTTTATGCTTTCCAAGGCTGTTCAAGACGCATATAGTTTTCATTAAAGCGCCAATGACGCAGTAGGTTTTATACTTTTACAGTGAGAGAAGGAGGTGATATCCAAACTCTTGTTTGTAGTGATTTTTGTTAGCTTCTTGCTGAAAGCTCATCAGTTCAAAATGTTACTATAATTGGTTATGTTTGTTGGTTGTTGATTGTGGGCTATGTTTGGTGGCTACGTTTGTTGGTTTGGATATGTTGGATAATAAATAGAGTTACTAGCCAACGCCGCCAATGCCACCCCTGTTTCTATTTCCCATGATGTTTTTCTATTAAAAACCTCAGACGCCCATTTTATAAGAAGCCTTTTCTAAACATGCTCCCCAGGTGGTAGATGTAATGGCGGCACACACTTTAAGGCCAGCGCATCTTACGTAATGATTGCGCAACCATCACTGTCACGTAATACATCTTCAATATTTTCATTTTTTTCGCCCGAAACGCTCAAAGCAGTTAAAAAAACACGACAAACGAAAAATAAAGGGTAAAAGAGGCTTATCGTAATACATACAAAAGATTCATATATTACAGAAAGGTGATGGGGTCCAAGCAACTAGTTCCAGAGAAGAGGGGCTTGATATTAGATGCAAATTTATATTCGATTAAGAACGTTTAAGGAAAATACCCCGTTTTCTTTGAGTTAAACTTATGAATATTTCGCAATATCCTGACAATATACGGCTGCCCCCGCCCCCCTAAAAATCATTTTGAGCGGGCGAGCTGATATTAGTGGAATATTTAAACCATATTAAGAGTTTTTTTTAAGAATTTTAACGAAATACATCGTTTCTTAGACAGGAATGTTAGATTTCCGCCCCCCTCTGCCGAAAAACTCAATTACTACCTCCCGCCTTACCTTTAAGCTCTATAGTGTACTATGTCCACGGCAACGCATGCAACAGTGCCACGCTATTACTGCTCTGTGGCACTCCTCTGACATCAACCCCGTCTCCCCCAAGACATCTTTCAGGCATTTCTTGTTAAAAATCATACTTCAACCATTGATTCCTTGTTTTCACAAGCCAAGCCCATCATAATAGCCTCCGAAATACTCCACACCACCATGGCATTACACACCAGCCCCCTCCCCTCCTTCATCCACATGGTACCATCCCCCCACCCGCCTAGGACATCTCCTACCTTTTCGCTCCGAAAATAAGCTAGTGAGTCTAAATTAAACAAGTTTTTTTTTACTTGAACATCAAGAAATCACCCATTTCTTTGCTAGAGAGTGATACTCCAAGCAATTCACCCCACAATGCCACACTAATACTGCTCTCTGGCAACCCTCTAACATCGCCCCATCTCCCTCAAGACACTTTTTCAGTCATGTCTTGTTAAAAATTATGCTTCAATTCTCTGATTCAAATTTTTGCAATCCCAAACCTATCACAATAGCCTCCAAAACACGTCACACCGCTGTGACATGACACCCCTCCCTCTATCATCCACACTGGCACCAGCCCTCATCATCTTTTGAGCATTTTCAACCCTTTCTCACTGAAAAAGCTAGTGAATTTAAATTAAAGTGTTTTTTTACTTGAACACCGAGAAGTCGCCCATTTCTTTGCTAGAGAGTGATACACCAAGCAATTCACCCCATAATGGCATTACTGGACTGCCACCCCAGTTATCGCCCTATCCCACCAAGACACTTTTTCAGTCATTTCTTGTTGAAAATTACACTTCAATCCTCTGAATCAATTTTTTGCAATCCCAAACCTATCACAATAGCCTCCAAAACACTTTACACTACCATATAATTACACAACAGCCCCCTCCTCCTTCATTCACGTGGCACCATCCCACCCCCACCTCCCTAGGGCATTTTCAACCTCTTTGCTCCGAAAATAAGGTAGTGAATCTAAATTAAATGGTGTTTTTTGCTTGAACATCGAGAATTCGCCCATTTCTTTGCTAGAAAGCGATACTCCAAGCAATTCACGCCATAATGCCGCATTACCACTGCTCTGTGACACCCCTCCGACATTGCCTCATCTCCTCCGAGACATCTTTCAGGCATTTCTTAGTTAAAAATTATGCCCTTAAATCCCGTGATTCAAGCTTTACAACCCAAGCCCATGTTTATAACCATGCAACTGAGCCCGTTTAACTGAACCATCGTTCAACAGAACCCCCCGATTTTTGCGTAGCCTCCTTTTGTCTCAGCCCTCACGCAACCCAGTGGGCATTTTTTCAGCAAAAATATCAAAGCGCGCAAAGGGGAAATTTTATTTCGAGAAATTATTGGTCCCACCCACCCCTGGCAGGGTTCCCGGGATTTCAGGTGGTCCAATATTTCTTCAGTATTGGCAAGATTCCTACTCTTTTTTGGTGCATTGTTTTTCTGGAAGATTCCCAGGATTTCCGTAACCAGGTCTAATGTGGATGACGCCATCGTATGTGACAAGCTAGCCTCCAGGAACCCATGGGGGAATCCCCGAGCACTGTGCACACGTGGGAGCAGCGTAGTAGCGGCTCTCATCTTACGCAACAAAACCTAATGGGAGAGGTTGGAAGATAAGTGGGTCATCTTGCGAGAAGGTACCCAAACCGTTAAAAGATATACTTATGAGCCAGAGCGGAATGACACTGCGACACTGTTTTCACACACATCTGAGGGCAATTTTGACTGAGTATATGCTAGAACTCGAGGATTTCTTAGACAATTTTTTACCATATTTTAGGAGTTGGACTCAGCATATTGGAAGCGCTAGGAATTAAAATTGATATTGACTATAAATTACAAATCTAGTTAAAAGAACCTTTAAAACAAGACTCTGAAGTTTGAGTTTTACGCCCCCCCCTCTTGCCCCTCCTAGCAATCATTTCCAGAGGACGGACTGATATTAGAGCTAATTTAGAGCTAAATTTCTTTAGTGCATGTTACCTGATTTCTACAGTTTGCTCTTGATTTTTATGAATTTGTCAGACTTTCTTTGTTTTGGTTGTGAATCTAGATGTTGACCATGATTTTTGCACTTTGCCATTGATTTCTACGGTGGTCTTGATTTGTATGGATAGCCCTAGTCTCTATGGTTCATTCTTGATTTTTATGAATACGCCAGATTCTCATTGTTTTGGTAATGATTGTTTATAGGTTCACTATGGTTTCTACACTTTGATTATTTTTTCGATGGTATGGTCTTGATTTCTATGGTTTGGTCCGGAGTTCTAGGAGTTGACACTGTCTTGTAGATAAGCACCTTATGATTTTTCTTGGAATACACGGCATTTCTTAGCTTTAATATTTCATAGCGATAAAGCATAATCGGAGGTAAAAGAAGACTAAAACTTATGAATCACCTTTGTCTCTTCCTGATTTGTAAGAACGTCAGGGATAATTTTTTTTTCCTGGAACACCAGCCTTTCTTAGGTTTAATGTTTCTTCACAATAAGGCCTAATCACGTTTGGTGGGGGTAAAGGAAGACTAAAACTTATATTCCTTAAACGCGCTGTTTTCTGCTAGACCTGGCAGGTTTTCCTAAACACTAACAAATTTTCTCTTCGAAGTAACAACTTTTTCGTAACACTAACAAATTTTCTCTTCAAAGTAACAACTTTTTCTCTTAATACTAACAAACTTTTACTAAAAACTATCAAATTTCTCTTGGAAGTAACAGGTTTTTCATAATAGTAACAATTCTTTTTTAATAGCAGCAAGTTTTCCGTCAAAGATAACAAATTTCTCTTAGAAGTAACAATTTGTTGTTTATGATACCAAGTTTTCTGTCAGAAGTAGCAAGTTTTACTTAACACTAACAAATTTTCTCTTGGAAGTAACAACTTTTTCTTTGATACTAACAGACTTTTACTTAATACTATCAAATGACTCCTGGAAATAACACGTTTTTTCTTAATAGTAACAATTTTCTGCCAATGCTACCAAGTTTTTTGTTAGAAGTAGCAACTTTTTCTTAACACTTACAAATTTTCTCTTCGAAGTAACAACTTTTTTTCTAATAGCAGCAACTTTTCCGTAAGAGATAACAAATTTATGTTAGAAGTAAGATTTTTCTGTCTATACTAACAAGTTTTTGTTAGAAGTAGCAACTTTTTTTTAACATTAACAGATTTTGTCTTTGAAGTAACAACTTTTTTCCTTAATACTAGCAAAATTTTTTCTTACTATCATCAAATTTCTGATGGAGGTAACAGGTTTTTCTTAATAGTAAGAAAGTTTTTCTAATAACACCAAGTTTTCTGTCAAAGATAAAGATACTTCTCTTAGAAGTAACAATTTTCTGACTAAGCTAACAAGTTTTCCGTTAGAAAAAGTATTTTTTTATTAACACTAACGAATTTTCTCTTCGAAGTGACAACTTTTTTCCTTAATAGTAACAAAGTTTTTTTAATAGCAACAATTTTTTCGTCAAACATAACAAATATCTCTTAGAATTAACAATTTTCTGCTAATACTACCAAGTTTTCTGTTAGAAGTAGTAACTTTTTCTTAACACTAATAAACTTTTTCTTAACACTAACAAACTTTCTCTTCGAAGTAACAACTTTTATTTATAATAGCAGCAAGTTTTCCATCAAAGATAGCGAATTTATCTTAGAAGTAACAATTTTCTGTGTATGCTAACAAGTTTTCTGTTAGAAGTAGGAACTTTTTCTTGACATTAACAAATTTTCTCTTTGAAGTAACAACTTTCTTCCTTAATAATAACAAAATTTTACTTAATACTATCAACACGTTTTCCGTCAAAGATAACACAATTTTTTCTTAGAACTAACAATATTCTGACTATGCTGACAAGTTTTCTGTTAGAAGAAGTAAGTTTTTCTTGAAACCATCAAATTTTCTCTTCGAAGTAACAACTTTTTTCCTTAATAGTAACAATTTTTTCTAATAGCAACAAGTTTTCTGTCAAAGATAACGAATTACTCTTAGACATAACAATAATCTGTTAATTCTACGAAGTTTTGTGTTAACAATAGCAACTTTTTCTTAACACTAACAAATTTTTTCTTCGAAGTAACAACCTTTTTTTATAACAACAGCAAGTTTTTCGTCAAACCCAACTAATTTTTGTTAAGAATAACAATTTTTTGATTATGATAGCAAGTCCTCTATTGGAATAAATAAGTTCTTCTTAACACTAACAAATTTTCTTTTTAAAGTCAAAACAGTCTTCTTATTAATAACAAAATTTTACTTAATACTATCAAATGTCTTTGGAAGTAACAAGTTTTTCTTAATAGTAAGAAATTTTTTCTAATAACACCAAGTTCTCTGTCAAAGATAAGATACTTCTCTTAGAAGTAACAGTTTTTTTTTGTTTATGATAAAAAGTTTTCCACTAGAAGTAGTAACTTTTCCGTGACACTAACAAATTTTCTCTTAGAACTAATAATTTTTTGTTTAATACTAACAAACTTTTACTTAATACTATCAAATGTCTCTTGGAACTAACAGGTTTTTTCTTAATAGTAACAAATTTTTTCTATTAGCAGCATAACCATAAAACATAACCAAGAACCAACAATCATAACCATCAACCAGCTTGTCTATTATCCTGACCATACTCCATTTAATTACATGCATACACATGGGAAGCCTGCCAGGGTTGGGAATCTTGCCAGCTGGAAACAGGGCTCCCGTAGGCATCTTGCCAGGGCTGCCGTTGGAATTTTGCCAGGGGTGAGAATTTTGCCAGGGCTGTCACAGGAATCCGTGGAGGGCTGTCACAGAATCAATAGATACGATACTACTGTTATTATCTTCTATTTTTGTTTTTCTTTTTTTCAATTTTTTTAGTTTTGATAACGATAAAATGCTATTTTCTCACCCTTTCTAATATGTATCTTATCTTTTATTATGACCCACCATGGCTTCAGCATTATAATATTGTCATTACTTAAATTAGATTTAAAGTTATATGGGAAAATATTTGATTAATTTGAGTTTAAATTTAAATCCCATTAATAATTAATGTATTTGGATAACGTGGTTGATTTAATATTTATATTCCGGTTTTAGAAATGCCTTGGATAAATTATACATAACAATTTTGGTTTTAAACTTTGACATATTTTTTTCAACACAAAGCATTTCACATATTCTTTCAATAATATAAAGCCATTTATGCTACATGTGACACTTTCTTTGATATTTCCTAGGCCAAATTTAAGTTCTGAGTTTATTTCACTTGATGATGAATTTGTATAAAAGTTCTTTAATACTGCATACAGTTCCCAAAATAATAGTTGACCAGTTATGGTTTAGTTTCTGATGGTGTGAGCTGTTGGTATCAGGGTACAATTGAACTGGCTTTGAAATTTGCTACCTTCCAAAATTCGTCAAAAAAATTGATTGAAAAATGGCTCCAAAAAGATGCAACAAAAATTTGGTTTCCAAAAAAAAAACTAAGCCTGTATCTAAAATATTTTTTTTTACATTAGAATATAAATAAAGCAAAAAGTGTTACATATATAGTAAAAAAGCACTCAATTTTGTATATATAACTTTATTTTTTTTGTTAAGCGAGTGGTTAATTACTTTTAATTACTTTTTTCTCTTTTTACTTTAAACACAATACTTACTTTAAACCCAACATGTTAATTTAATGTACTTCTATTGGTAATTTATACTACATAAGCTATGTTTTTACATAACTTAATTGTTTAAAAACAAAGAATGATTATGTACCCTTACAATTTAATATTTACTTCAATTTTTATTCTCTGTGCCAATTTTAAATGAATCCAATTAGACATATAATCCGATATATTACTAAGCGGAACTACCGAAAAGAAATACATTGTCTGCTGTTTCTCTTATACGCTAAAAATAAGGCTTTTTTCGAAGAGCTATTTAATTACAGCTCTTAGGGGCTATTCACTCTTTTTGTAACGTGATTTTACAAAGGTAAATATTGTATCTGCTATTTATATATGAAGTAAAAATCTTCCCTAACAAATAGATTTATGCACTATAAGAGAGAACTGTGATTAGCCGTTATTTAAGGGCCTAGCAACAGTTCTTACAACACGACTTGCTATTAAAATTTAACGTATGCAATTTTTACAATAAAAATACCATTATTATTAAATTTTAGCAAAATACATTTATAACTAAATATGTTATCAACATTAGTTATCCTGGTTATATAGATTAATTAATCGCATTTTTTAAATCTTTGTTTTCTTCTTTTGTTCTATCCTGAACACACTTGTCTCAGTAATTGCTTTCAGCTTACTCTATGTCCGTTTGTTTACACAAACTTTTTAATTCATTTTAATTCTTTTAGAATGTCCGGTAAGTGAAACAGTTTAATAACGCATTTGCCTGTCATCTCTTTTTTTCACCTTTAATGTCCATTTGGGCCAAGGCTTAGCATACAGCTTAGATTTGATAAGCTCAAAATTTAGCGATTCGCCTTTTTACCTGTTATGACTCTGTCAATTGACTTGGGCTTGTACTTTAAAGTATGCTTTTCACGGCTGCTTTTGGGTAGCTCCTTATAACGTTGCTAGGTTCTCTTGTCATCGGCTACAGCTAAAAGGACTATTATGAACCAGGACACACAATAATTAAATATTTATAACCAAACTTTTTATTTGTGGCTACAGTTTTCTCTTGGGTTCTTTCCTTTATCAAAAAGGTGGCCCTACTGCAAGGAATATATCCTTGCCTTCTTTTTTACGTACGGTAGTTTATTTTAATACATATAAGCGATATAACTGTTTTCGTTTGAGCCTCCCAGACGTTTGGTAAACCTGTCTTAAATTTCAACTTCAACTTCAGTTTTTTAGGTTATTAATGTGCCTTTTATAATTGTTTATGCCATGTTAGTTGTTTTTCCAAAAACAACTTCCACCTGAAAAACATAATTTTTCAACTCTACCTGAAGTATATCTTCAGTATTTCTGTTTAATCACGGCCAGGATTACACCTTTGGTCACTAGGTGCCTCCCTAGCATAATATACCACTTATTTGAACTAATTTAGTACAAAAAGCTCGTACTACTCTCGTTTGGTCAGCTGAATATGCACGCATACCGCAGTTTAGCTGGCTTCGCTCAATTCTTTTACTTCACTTCCGTCTGGCTATCAAGAAATCTATGATTATTTACTTCAGTGAAGCCTCAGGTTTTTTGTAAGTCTTTTTCAGCTTTGTCAGTACCATAGGTCTTTTCTAAGCCTATATTTATATTTGTCCTGTTTTATTCACTAGATTTTCATATTTATCAAATACTCCCAACCAGAAGTGTTTCTTAGCTTTCTCAAATCGCTGATGTATTTTTTATTTTACTTTTACTTTACTTTAAATTGTTATTAATTTATAATAACTATGTACAAGTATAATTTAATTTATAAGTAACTATATTGTATGTACATACAATACTATGTAAACTATGTACTATGTATATATATATATATATATATATATATATATATATATATATATATATATATATATATATATATATATATATATATATATATATATATATATATATATTGTTTTTACAGAATTTGCTCGGGCTAAGATCCATATTATATATACTTGTACAGAGTTGAATAAGCATGTATACAAAACCACTGCCTAGATGAACAGATTTAAATCCCCGTTTTTATATATATTTTGGAACTTGGCACTTTTTATTTCAATCTTAATTATTACGTCTATAAAATTCTAAAGTATTTGGCAGATTTTATGAAAGAACTAATCTCTTTAAAGCGGAAATACTCCTTTGATAACAAATCGGTAATGTGATAGTTTAAAATTTTGTGCTTAAATAATTGATTTTTTTTTCCACACTAAGTTCCCGACTTGTGAGGATGGCTGCAGAAATTTGGGGTAGAGTATAATTTAGTCTATTCTGTTCGCAGCTGTCTTGATCTGTTGGTGAAATTCTCCGGTTGTATAAAATTTTGTGTTTGGCTTAATTTAGTTACTTTTGGAATTTTTTTCCTTTAAGGATATAATCATTTTCATCCTTTTTTACAAGTTTTTTCATAGCTTTTTCCCACTTTTTTCCTCTTGTAAATAATTTGGTGGCTTAAAATTGTAGCAAACCGTGGAAAATATAACAGAAGAGCTCTTGGGCGCTTATTCTCGACTTTTTCTGATCATTCTGTGCTTTATTTTTCGGGTGTTCATTCTGTTCTTAAGCTAAAGGATTTAAAAAAGATTAAAGTTACTTATTTCAAATTTTGCAAATTTCTTCTTTTTCTGTCACCATGGACTAGAAATCGGTATCTAGTTAATAATTTTTATGCTACGGATGTAACTCAAAAGCTCGGTGTCTTACACAAAAAGCTTTCTGCAGATGCATTTTGTAAATTTGGCCCTGACCACGGTCTTTTACAGTTCTTTACAGTAGTTTAATTTAATTGCTAGTGTTTGTTGAGTTTTTTTTGTTTTGTTTTGTTTTTCTTTTTTTATTATTATGTACTCCACTTGTACTACTTTTTGTTAGTTGTGGGTAATAAATGATTGATTGATTGATTGATAGCTACTTATACTGAAATTTCAGCCATTTTGTACACATATCGCGAATAATGTAAACCCTGGCTGCATTTCCCATTAATTTTAATTTTTATTCCCGTCACAAAAAAATTAAAAAAAAACAAATGTATATATATATATATATATATATATATATATATATATATATATATATATATATATATATATATATATATATATATATATATATATATATATATATATATATATATATATATATCTATATATATATATATATGTTTGTGTGTGTGTAATTTAATATACATATCAAAAGAATTGCCTTTTAATGCTGATTCTAATTATATGTAATTTATTTAGTTTAACTACACCCATCAAAAGTTAAGAGTCTTAGAATTAGAGTTAAATAATTACAGCGAAATTTGAAATCCAGTTCCGGAAACATTTTTAGCGTCTAGCCTAGCTATGACGTATCTTTAGCTGATTTTGCCTCATTTTCGTAGACAGTTCGAATATCTGTAAATTATGTCTCCTGAGGGACTGTATGCTTTTTGGCTTATTAACATATGGATAAACAAAATGTAAGAGGTTTGTGCAGAGTCTTTTTACACGTTTTTTTCCCAAAGATTGTTATTACTTTATTTAAATATTAGGCGAATGGATGCAGTGCTTTATCTACCCTTTTCAGTTTGCGTTTCCTCTCGTTAGTTTTGCATTCCTAACTTTACTTTTTCGCCTTGGAATATTGACAAGTCTTCCCTTGGTTTCTATAGTGTGGCTTACAAGGTTCAGAGTTTGAGCGTTGTTTCGTTGTGTCATCAAATGTCTATAATCTCTAACCCTCTTGACGTTTCGCCTTTTGCATTAACGATTTGGCCACTTGCGCTGCCGAAGTTGGAACTTGTTGCTAATTTTGGTTTTTTAACCGTTCTCCATAGCTTTTCTCTTAAAATATTTTTCTTTGATGTACCAGGTTTAGACATATCCGTTTCTGTAGAAGAGGTGTATGTTTCACAGGCTGTTAGCTCTCATCTTGTAAATGGTGTTTGTTCAGCAAGCCATTCCTGTGTTAAGACTGCAGGCGAGTCTAGCATATGAAATTTAGACAATTCTTGTATTTCCTCCAATTATTCTTCTTCTTTGGACTTAACCTCTGGTTTTATCTTTTGAACCATTAGTTTGTCTTTGGAGTTTTTCCTCGTAACTTTCATCACTACTATCCGATGGGCATTGAACATTAGCCGTTTTTGCGTTTGTACCCAAGACTGGGCCAAATATTCCTTCCACTCCTCCCAACTATTGTGGTAGTTAAAAAGGTCATAAAATTTACATGGTCTCCTCATATATACTGGTGCAATTGTTTCGTCTTCTTTTTCATCTGAAGAAATAGGCTCAGATTTCCATGGTTTTGAGAAAAATTCTTGTTTCATTCTGCTATGATGTACTACCTCTTCAGTTTTTCTATATTGGTGCTTCAAAATATACGCTAAGTTATTTGGCAGTATTGTTACTATTCTATATGATCCGTCCCATTTCAGTCTTAACTTTTTTGTCCCTTCTAAGTTGGTTTTTTGTACATAAACCAGGTCTCCTAAACTATAATTAGTCTTATTTTGACTTTTCGTGTCATATGTTTCTTTTTGAATTGTCTTTACATCTTCTAAATTCTCTTTAACGTGTTCCATCGCTTTTTTTCATACGCATAATAATTTCCTGTTTATATTCATCAAGATTATAATATGTTCTATCCTTTTGTATTTCATTCATGCAAACTCTAGGATCTTTCAAATATTGTAAAAATATGGAGTTTATTTAAAAAAAAAACATGAGTAAGCCGTATTCAATGCAAAGACTACAAAAGGTAAATGGCCAGCCCAATTTTCATTTTCCTACCTTGAATGTATCCTTAGCATATACGCCAGCTCCCTATGCTTTCGTTCAATTTTTCTATTAGCGGAAGCCATATATGCTGAAGTGTACCAGCGTTTTATACCCAAATATTCTCTTATTTCATCTAATGTTTTTCCTCTAAAGCATGGTCTATTGTCACTAAGTAAAATCCGATGGAAAATCCTATGTTCTAAAAACAGACGGTTTACTAAAACATTTACTATAGTGCCGGTCTTTTCCTTTTAAATTGGGAAAGCGTACAAATATGAATTGAAATGATCCACTATTGATAAGACAAAGCGATCCCCTTTTTTGGAAACTGATAAACCTTCCCCTGCACCCCAAATGTCTATAGAAACTAATTCTCCTACCCCTGAAGGTGTTGGGTTTCGGCCTTAGGTATCTTTGATGGCAACTTTTGCTTGGCACACTCTTGACAGCCTTGTATGAAAGTTTTTACTTTTCAGCACATTTTTGAAAAATAAAAATTTTCTTTTATTAGTCCAATTGTCTTTGCTTCTCCCATGCCGCTTATTGCATGTGCCATCTGTAAAGTTTCTCCCTCTAGTGATTTTGGAAATACTGGAATAATTTTTAATTCATATTTTCTATACTCCTGGGGCGCTCTGTAATATCTTATCAAAAGATTTTTACTTTCATCTAGATCAAAATTATCTTGGTCTTTCAGAAAACGTTTGAAGTGCTCAGAAAGCTCTTTTCCTTTAGTAAAACGGATTTCATGGCAGAACAAGAATCATCTTTATCTTGATGTCGCGAAATATTTTCATTAGATAATAATTTCGCATCGACGAAGTCGTTTTGGATGGTGGTTATCAAATTTTCTTCCGGACCTGGGTTCTGTGATAAATAATTTGGTAGAATAATTGTACGGCCTTTCTATTTTGACCTTGGATGTTGTATACTATTTGATTTCTAGACCTAAATTCAGGAATATTATTTGGTGCCTACCAAGTATTATTTGTTCCCTGCCTTCTTAAATTCCCCCCCCCTGTGTTCTGATTTGGAGTCTTTTTTGTATGTCGGGCCTTCCTTCCGTATTATATGCCAACAATCTGTCGCATAGTGATTCGGTATGCCACAATAATAACAATTGAATCTTCTCCTAAATTGTTCGTTGGTTGCCTGGCTTCTACGGGGTGTATAATTACTTCTATAATTTTTTTTATCTTTCTTTGTTGGTTCTCCTACTATCTGTATTTGGTTGCGGGGTGCCCATATTTTCTGTAGCTACTAGCCGCTAACGACTCAAGGTCGTGGTATCTGTCGGGTACTTCCATAGACGACGACCTTTGGCTTCCTTTGCGCCTTTTTGGTTCACGATTTGGCTCCCAAAAGCTCACACGTTTTTGCCCCCCTTCCATTGTTTATAATTTCTTGCTTTTCTGTGCTATTTATTGACGTTTGATCAAACTTTTTCATAGCCTCATCAATTTTTACCTCTGTTTCTACTAGGTTTATAGCCTGTTCGAGATTTTTGGGTTTCCGTGATAATATTACCCTTAATAACTTTTTTGGTAATCCTCGTGTAAACGTATGCAATTGTACTCCTGTATCGTCTTGTCACTTCCGCCGTTTTCTAACTGTAAGCATACAGACCGACAAATGTTGGCTGAATATTCCCTAATACTAGTTGAGGTATTGAATGTAACTGTCTCGGTTCTTAGCCTCTCGGAAACACTAGTTTCTATGAACCTTGATTTAAAAGATTCTATTAAAGTGCTGATGTCCTTGGCCTCTTTTTCCTTAATTGACTCAAAACGTTTAAGCACGGTTCCCTGAAATCTAGTTGCAACGCATTGCTCTTTGACCTTATAGTCAAACGACTCAGTTAGTTCATCAAAAATTTTCAATTTTTCGATGAACTCTTCGACATCCGAAATTCCCGCGTATTCCGGTATAATTTTGTCAATTTCAAGAACCATTGATAGGGAAGTCATTTTTTCATCTGGTAAAACCATTTCTGTTTCAATATACAATGTTTATTTAGTCTTCTTGACCCAGTTTTCCGCAAGCCACCAGATATGGTAAAGTGAGTTTATGGTTGTAAAGTGAGGTTATAGTTGATACCTTATTACTCCCTTTATAGGGTTATAATTACGGTCCTAAGATAAGTAAACTTTGGTAGCATGCCTCATTCTTTTACCTTACTAATTTGGCGTACAGACTGGGGTTAATCGAGAGACTTAAATAACGTTATGTAAAGGTTTGGTATATAATACTTTTATTGTTGCAACACAAAACGATACAGGGCCTGACAATATATAAACTGCTGGGACTTGTTGTCCCAGGGAATCAATAGTTATTGGAATACTGTGATAAGATATAATACAATAAGACACTTGAACACTTACGATATTTGAACATATAATCCAAGGTATTTCTAAGGTATCAAACGGACAGAAGTTTGCCTGGCAAATGGATTAGAGCCAACTCAAGTCTCAAAAATCTTAGTATATATTTGAAATATCAACCGCATTAATCCGGCCAATTGACGTACTTATTGAGAAAAATGGTTATTGAGCAAGTTCCTTTCAAGCCCACACATTCTAGGATGTGTACTTTTATGTTAATAGAAAGTGGTATTTCAAAACTTTGCATTTTGTCTTTTGCTTCTTAATATTTATATTAAAATCAAATTCTGACTTAATTATTCGGCTTTACTACAATCGTTTAACGGTACTTCTAACATCAGGGGTCAATTTAATGGACTTCATTCTCAGATTAAAAACCGTGTTCCAGATTCAAACCGTGTTCCAGATTGGGTTTATATCATTTGCTACAGTCACGTTCTAAACCTTTGCGTTGTTGATTGTTGTACTGCAGCAGAGGTGAGGAATCTCTTCGGCACCATGAACAAAGTTTTATCTTTCTTTGATGATTCAGATAATCGAATGGGCCAGTGGTCATAACAAGTAAACACCAAAAAAGAAACACAGTCGAAGTTGTAAAGGTTATAGAAAATTGATGAAACTCGTTGGTGGGAAAAGGATCACTTGTTTGTTTGTTTTCCTGTGACGATCGCCTGTACTTCGATGCAGTGCACGTTTTGTTTTCAGCGAAAAAAAGCACTTTTTTCATTCATAAGCTTTATTTGAAGGCGACTCACTGCGGACTAAGTTTAAGGAGTGATTGACTTGGACTCGAAGCTGAATATGGAGGGGCTGATGTGCAAGATTAAACTTCCTGCAGTTTGTGCAACAATTACATAATTTGAGTATATTGCCTGTTTTTAAGGCGAAATATGTGCTCATGAGCTCATACTTCAGTTTTTCTGGTGTACGAATATCTCCCGACGATTTTGTTTTCTGAAATCAGCTATGAAAGATTCTTCAGCAAACTGAAGTTCATTAAGACAAGATTATGAACCACAATATCCGATTATCTCTTGGAAGCATTCTTGTTGTGTGAGTGGGAGCTGCCTGATTCAGTGCAGTTTGAAGATGTTATAGGAAACTTGAAAGGAAATTACAAGCCTTTGCATCGTTTTTGTCAGTGCTGTAGTTTTTTTCTCTTTTAGTCCAGTTCTTGGAGAGTCACAAAAATCTCAGCGGTGTTCAACATCCTTCTGAAGACGATAAATGCCGTGAACAATCTTTGATCGAGATTTCTGTGATGCAAGACGAAAGCTGAAAAATTTATACAGCTTAAAATACGTTGTCAGTCTCCCTTTGTGTGAAAACCAGAGCAAAATCGAGTCCAACCGGGCATCAGGGAGATCTGGTGCAAAAAACAATTAGCATAATCTATCCTTTTCCTATGGTAAACCTTTTCTTTTACTTACCGAATAGTACTAGTTTGCCTGGCGGTGCAAATTTTGGCACAAATGGCGCAGAGCGCAGTTTCAACTCATTGCGGAGTGCAGATTCAACTCATAGAAAACCGCTAATGTATTACCAGCAGCACTAGTAAGAAGCTTGCCCTCGTTGTCAACTATCAGCTTTACGCTTGTATTATCTTTGAGCACTATCTTCTCGTAAAATTTTACTCTTGCTCATCCACTGTTAAAATAGTTGAATATTTTCGGTATTCCAAAGAAATTTAATCTATCACTGGTATGACAACACACATATGCGTTTCCAATAATGTCTCTATTAGTGCTGGTTTCATAGTTCAGATAATCCTCTTTGCGAGCATTCAGTGCTAAGATAGCTCAATCATGTACACACACTCTGGAGATAATTCATATTCACTTTTACCCATAATACAACTGTTTGTTCTACCAATGCGCTATTAGCACTGATTGAAAACGTACAATAAACTAACTTGTATCCTTAAAAAAATATTCTTTTAAACCTACCTATTGGCACCCCAGAGGCAGAAGTGGAAAGATCAATTTTATGATAACCATGCAATATCTTTGAGCGCTAGCTTCGTTGAAATGTTACTCTTACATTTCCACCGTTATCGCACAAGATTTTTTTTTATCATTCCATAGAAATTAAATATATCACTTATAAGGAAAGACACACTTACATTTATCCAATTACGTCACCATTAGTGATTGTTTCATAGTTCAGTTATTCATCTTTATGGACATTCAATGTTATGATAATCCATCATTTGTAGATACTTTCTAGGGTGTAATTCACTGTATTCATTTTTAAACTCTATGTAATGCCCTGGAAAATGTACAATGTTATCTTGTTTTGTCTCAATTAGCCCATCATTAAATTGAGTAAATGCTTTGGGGGCCGCGATGAATAAGGTTCTTCAATAATCCAAGGCTGGAGAGTTCTATTTCATTATATTATGACAAACCACTGAAATTAAAGCAAATTTGTATCAACAAAATGTTTGAAACACTTATATAATAATATATTTGGCTTCCAAGAACACAACTCAATGGAATTAAAGCGTAATGTTTTTTTGTATAACAAAAAGAAAATGCTTAAGAAATAATATGATTGGCTTGCAAGAATACAAAGAAATGAAAATAAAGCACAATTTATATCAGAATAATGTTTGGTAACACTTAAAAAAAAATATGACTGTTTTCCGAGAACTCAAAACCAATGGAATTGCAGCACGCTTCTTATCGAGAAATGATTAAAAATGCTTAATGAATAATAATTGGCTTCCGAGAACATAAACCAACGGAGCTAAAGCATAATTTTTTTTCGAAAAATGTTTGAAAAGGCTTAAGGAATAATTATGTTGCACTTACAAGAACGCAAGCCAATGCAGCTAAAGCATAATTGTGTTGAAAAAATGTCTGAAAAGTCTCAAGTAATAGTATGATTGGCTTGTGGGAACACAAACGAATGGAATTAAAACCGTTTTTATCAAAACATTTTTGAGAATGCTTAAGGAACAATATGATTGGCTTCCGAGAACACAAACGAAAGGGATTAAAGCACACTTTTTATTAAAAACTGTTTGAAAATGCTTAATGAATAATGTGATCGGCTTCCGAGAACAAAAACTGATGGAGCTAAAGCCCAATTTTATCAAAAAATGTTTCAATATTCTTAAGTAATAATATAATTGGTTTCCAACACCACAAACGAATGGGGCTACAGCAATATTTTTATGGGAAAATGTTTGAAAATTCTTTAGAAATAATATGATTGGCTTCCGAGAACACACACCAATGGAGCTAAATGACAATTTTATCGAAATTTTTTTTGAACAGGATTAAGGAATAATATGATTGGCTTCCAAGAACGTAAGCCAATGTAGCTAACGCATAATTTTGTTGAACAAATGTCTGAAAAGCCTCAACTAATTGTATGATTGGCTTGTGAGAAAATAAATGGAATTAAAGTCACTTCTTATCGACAAAATGTTTGAAAATGCTTAAGGAATAATATTATTGGCTTCCGAGAACACAAACGAAAGGGAATAATGCACAATTTTTATTGAAAATTTTTTGAAAATGCTTAATGAATAATATAATTGGCTTCCAAGAACACACACTGATGGAGCTAAAGCACAATTTTATCGAATCAATGTTTGAAAATGGTTAAGGAATAATATAATTTGCTTCCGAGACCACAAATGAATGGGGCTAAAGCAAAACTTTTATTGAAAAGTGTTTGAAAATGCTTAAGGAATAATATGATTGGCTTCCGAGAACATAAACCAATGGAGCTAAATAACAATTTTATCGTAAAAAATTTTTGAACAGGGTTAAGGAATAATATGATTGGCTTCCGAGAACGCAAGCCAATGTAGCTAAAGCACAATTTTGTTGAACAAAATGTCTGAAAAGCCTCAACTAATAATATGATATGGCTTGTGAGAACACAAACCAGTGGAATTAAAGCCACTTTTTATCGAAAAAATGTTTGAAAATGCTCAAGGAATAATATTTTTGGCTTCCGAGAACACAAACGAAAGGGACTAAAGCACAATTTGTATCAAAAATGTTTGAAAATGCTTAATCAATAATATGATCGGCTTCCGAGAACACAAACTGATGGAGGTAAAGCACAATTTTTTCGAAACAATGTTTGAAAATGGTTAAGAAATATTATGATTTGCTTCCGAGACCACAAATGAATGGGGCTAAAGCAAAATTTTTATTGAAAAGTGTTTGAAAATGCTTAAGGAATAATATGTTGGCTTCCAGGAACACAAACCAATGGAGCTAAATGACAATTTTATCGAAAAAAAATTTTGAACAGGGTGAAGCAATAATATGATTGGCTTCCGAGAACGCAAGCCACTGTAGCTAAAGCATAATTTCGTTGAAAAAATGTCTGAAAAGCCTCAACTAATAATATGATTGACTTGCGAGAACACAAACCAATTGAATTAAAACCGCTTTTTATCGAAAAAATATTTGAAAATGCTTAAGGAATAATATTATGTCTTCCGAGAACACAAACGAAAGGCGCTAAAGCACAAATTTTATCGAAAAATGTTTGAAAATGCTTAATAAATAATATGATCGGCTTCTGAGGAAACAAACTGATGGAGCTAAAGCACAATACTATCGAAATAATGTTTGAAAATGCTTAAGGAGTAATATGATCGGCTACCGAGAACACAAAATGATGGAGCTAAAGCACAATAGTATTGAAAAATTTTTTGAAAATGCTTAAGGAGTAATATGATTGGCTTGCGAGAACACACACCAGTGGAGCTAAATGACAATTTTATCGAAAAAATGTTTGAAAATGCTTAAGGAGTAATATGGTTGGCTTCCAAGACCACGAACGAATGGGGCTAAAGCAAAATTTTATCGAAAAGTATTTGAAAATTCTTAAGAAATAATATGACAAGGCCGTATCCATGGGGAGGGGGGGTTTACCCGGTTTGACCCTCCCCCCCCCCCCCCGAAAATTTTGACCGAGTCGAAAATTAGTCTAAAAAAACCTGTAAAGACAAAACCGCAGGATGTTAGACAAAGTCTACGGGAAAAAGTCGGGTAACCCCCCCCCCCGAACAAAAATCCTGGATCCACTCTTGTAATATGATTGGCTTCCGAGAACACACACCAATGGAGTTAAAGCACAATTTTATCGAAAGAAATTTTGAAAATTATTACAGAATAATATGATTGGATTCCGAGAAAATAAACCAACGAAGCCAAAGCGCATGTTTTTATCGAAAAATGTTTAAAAAAAAAGCTTAGGGAATAACATGATTGGCTTCCAAAAACACAAACGAATTGAGCCAAAGCATAATTTTTATCGAAAATACATGTTTAAAATTGCGTAAGAAATAATTGGTTCTCGAGAACACAAACTAATGGAACTAAAGCACAATTTTGACCTTAAAATGAATGAAAATGCCTAAGAAACGTTATGATTGGCTTCTGAGAACACAAACCAAGTTGAAAAATGCTTGGAAACGCTTAAGAAAAGATATAATTAACTTCTGAGAACACAAACCAACGAAGTGCAAGCACATTTTTTTTTTTTTTTTTAATGTCCGAAAAAGCTTAATGAATAATATAATTTGCTTCTGAGAACAAAAAGCAATGGAGCTTAAGCACAATTTTATCGAAAAAACGTTTGAAAACGTTGAAAAAGGAATAATATGATTATTTACCAAAAATACAAACCAGTGGAAATGAATCGCACTTTTCAGCGAGAAAATAATTGAAATTGCGTATAAAAATAGTATGATTGATGTCCAAGAAAACAAACCAATGGAGCTAAAGCACAATTTTAGCCAAAAAATTTTTGAAAAGGCTTAAGAAATAATATAATTGGCTCCCAGAAGCGAAAGTATGTTCCCCAAGGCTATTAATATTGACATGTATTAAATCACAGCTCATTACCAATGAAACCTGATCTCCCCTGAATTCATATTAAGCCAAAGTTTATATCTCCTGAGAACAGGAGCTCGAGTGCTTGTGTCACTGGCCATTCGGTTAGGAACGGGGTCATTGGCGTGGCTCTGTAAACTCAGCCAGAGTCGACTCAGCTCAAAATGGGTACCTGGAGAATTCTGAAGCTAAACACAAGAAGTGTCGGATAATTCGGGAACGACCATGCATTGCACTTCTGGCTTAAGGTGGAAAATCAGAAACTTGCGCACCTTCACTACGGAGACTATTGGTCAGCATGCTAAAAAGTTTTTCTCATCTTAGTCGAGTGGTTAGCCTGCAAGACTCAAAATCTTGAGACCAGGGGTTTTAGTCCTGATGTTGGTAGTTATTTGGTTAGGAACAGTGGTCAATGGTCTGACCCTGTAAGATCAACCAGAGTTGACCCAGATCTAAATGGGTACCTGGAGAAATATGGAAAAAACATGGGAAGCGTCGGATGATTTGCCTCTAACCACGTATTGCACTCCTGGCCGAAGACTGAAAAGCAGCAGATCAGTAACTGTGCTACGCAGACCTTTGGTCAACGTGCGAAAAAGTAAGGAAGTAAGACTTTAGTTTGTATTTAACAAATAATAGAACAAAATTTAAATATTTTGGTGCAGTCATTGTTCTAGCTGGAGCAGATTCTGCACCAGCTTCTATTTGTCGTGGGCAAACTGCAGCTGGTTAAACCTCACTGGAGCAATTGAAAATATTTCAGCAGTAACAACCAGACCCGTCATTGAGAAGTGACACTCGGCTGTTGCGCTCGTGGCTGGTAGCCCATGAACCAATCGTGCAAGGGATGACCCAAGTGGGATGCACTCTCTTTGATCCTTCCAGAGTGCTTGGCATTGGTTTTCAGTTTTGGACGGCTTTGAACTGTTTAGTGTTGATGCTTCATTCGTTAAAGTTAGGTACTAATAGACTTGTTTTCTAACTGCTTCCTTTGCTCTTGTAAGAACTATGAGTTTCTCTGATGAAGAATGGAGTTCCGCCAAAATTTTATTCTGAGACCGTTGTTGTGATGATACCCATGCCTAAGAAAAGAAATTAAACATTAAATCTTGCAGTTCCAAGAAGAAATTCAAGTCTCTTATTGGTATTTCACGATGAATCAATTTGCAAACAAAAGAAAGAGGAAAATGCTTAAAAAAGCTCAGCGAAACCTGTTCAAAATGCGACAAAGCATATACCCTAAAATAAGAAGACACAAAAGAATTCAAAAATATAACGAGATAATAAAAAATTATGTTTCATGACCATTTTTACATTCATGGAAGTTGAAAGAAAGAACTTGCTTCAGTACACAACTTTTAATTGTGAGCAACATTATACCACTCATGTCTTGCGAAATTTTGTGATACTCTATTAGCGTATTTAAACAGTTAATTAAGGTCAAACAATCAGCTGGTGTCTGCAGGTAACTTATGCAGTCTTTGTCTCAAGTTTACATTATAATTGCGGTTTCAAAAGGCAAACTCGAAAAGGTCTTAATGTCACCTGAAGAGACCTTACCCCACTTAAGATGGCGTATTTAGGATTTTGATTTGGGGGCCCACCCAATGAAAGCTATCAAAATTCATAAACCTTCCAGCAGCCCAGTCTGCCACTGTCTGTTCAGACTCATTATATTAATTACTTAATGTCTTTATGTCTATTTATTGTACCTTACTACAAAGTCTGTTCACATTGTACTACCATATGAATGCTACCACTGCTACTGCTATCAATAATAATGCTCCAAAAGCTCCTGATATTACTTCTGGTGCAATGGCTGCAACGATTGCTAATACTAGGGGTATTTGTAAAACTTTTGAGGAATAGTGAGGGCGCTGTTAATCTGAATCGAATCACTGTGTGTGCATGTGGGTTATGAAAAAGGTAGATTAGCATTATTCCAGCAGCGTCTTAATCTGAAACTTCCAGTCCTCCAGCTTTACTATAACTTTAGAAACTGCTTCTACTACTACTATTGCTACTAGTACTGCACCTATTCACGGCTTACTAGAAATATTATATACAGAAAATCGTTAATCTGAACTAGAGTTTAGATTGCAGGGTATACTGTGCAAACGTCAGCATATTACATTCAAATAGGCAATGGTCAATTGTTTAATTTTGTTTATATTACAATGTCTGCAAAGAGAGCACGAGGGAATTGAGCCGCTTGAATTAGGAAACTGATACGAAAACGCCTGAAAATTTAGCCCATTTAATTCAGACCGAATTCCAGGATAAATTTTAGAAAGGTGCTTATTGGGGAAGGGAAAACAAATTGCTTTATTCTTATTATTTATTTATTTATTTTATTTATAACCCACTGTACAATAAATGTAAAATAGTGGAGTAATACAAACAAAAAAAAGAAAAAGAACAGCGACAATCTAACCACAAATATAAACACTAATAAAAAAACGGATAAGACTGTGATGTGGGCCCAACCGAAAACTAGCATCCTGACTGATCTTCGCTTGCACCATTTCAAGCGAGGACAGAATTTCTGTTGCACCATAACGACCAACAAGGCGCCTATTGCGCACAGTAAGCGGCAAATATAATAGGAACTTACAATATCTAAAATAATTAACCTTCATTTGTTTCAGATCATGCTTAGTAAAAAGTGGATACAGCCCAGAAGCGGATAAAATCGCATGGTCACAGAAACTACAGTAGAGTTTAGCAAGACCATGCCTATTAAAACGTCCACGGTTTGCAACAATTTTCCCATAACCAGCTTTAAGCTTATCCTTCGAATCACAAATAAATTTACGTCGGATACTTCCTACAGATTCACAAATGGAAATACCAAGCCATTTAATAACAGGGACCCTAGGTACCGTAAAAGTATTGCAAGCAAGGGGAGTAGCAGGGGGATTAACAGCGTTAAAGAGTAAATATTCACATTTCAAAGTATTTAATTATAGGCCTTTTTCACTAAGCATAGATCCCACCATGATAACATTCAATTCAAGCCTCCTTTTGTAACGACTAATCAGGTGGAGGTCATCAGAATATGATAAATAAGACACTTCCTAAAAACCAAAAAAACAACTGGAGGGAATCTTATTAATCACACTCAAAATACAAGCATTAAAAATATAAGGCGAAAGAACTCCTCCTTGCCTAACTCCGCTTTTAACAGGAATATTTCCAAAAACACATTCATTCGATTTCAATCTAACATATGAATTCGAATACCAAAAACGTAGCAGAGAAATAATCGATGGGTTTATACCAAGCTGATGTAAAGAATAAAAAGCCTGAGGGTGCACAACACTGTCGAAAGCTTTAGATTTGTCTAAAGCACATATATGTAATGATTGACCTTTCGTTTGTGCATCCTTAAAAGGAGAGCAAGCACCCGATGTGCATAATGACAAGAAATCCCCTTTCTAAATCCAAACTGATTAGCATCATAATTCACAAAATCAATAATATAAGGAAAAAGCACATATTCAAAAAGTTTGCTAATATTGCAGGCGACAGTAATAGGCCTATAAGAATCACATTTATTTACATCTTTTCCTCTCTTTACAATTGAGGTAACAGTACCACATAGGAAACTGTCAGGCACTCAAGAACACCGAAGGCACATTTGAAAAAGTAGCTGCAAATGTTTTACTAGTTCCGGAGAATCTTCCCGTAAATGAAAAACACTTATACCATCAATATCAATAGACTGAGACTTCAGCCGCCTGATCGATTCAGTAATTATATCAGCTGACACAGGAAGGACGTGCTTTTGTTGCATTTTTCCTGGAAGGCACTTAGCAAGGAGTTGGGAATATCGGCTATGTACAGCGAAATTAACACGGGAAGAAATATTAGAATAATGTTGGATCCAAGCTGATTGCGGAATATTATCACTCTTATAATCAGTAAACTTAGAAGAATTCGTCACAAACTTCCACTCTTTCGAACTGTTTGGAAAATTAACTCCAGCTTCACGAACGGACCGCAGTTGTCTTTTATAAGCCGTTTTCGTTTTACGTTTAATATCAAAAACAGTACCACGAGGGGGACGCCCACAAGCAATCCAAATACTTAACCATAGCTTGGCCTGATTTTTCACTTTTTTCAAAAGAGGGTCATAATTCCAAACAAACTTTTGCGTGTTGGACCGAATACGTTCAATTGGGACAGCTACTTGTTCGTTTTTTTTCAAACATAAAAGGATTTGATGATAATACGTATTCAATTGCAAACGAGCACTAGGTGAGCTAACTCCACAACAGAGGAGGTTATAAGGCACATTAATGGTACTCAGCAGGCTTGCAAGCGTGGCCAAATATAAAGGCTAATCCCGACGATTCCAATTTCACATTTGAAAAAACTTTTTTTCTACGTATTGGGGAGCATTTATTACTAGTTTAGATGTGACTGACACACACAAAGATATTGGTAGGTGATCATAATCTCTTTCATCTTCATCAACATGGACAGTTGAAGTTGTAACACCAGCAGAGCATACACAGTGGTCAAGGTTAGACCGGTAGCCGCTGGCATGTATGTAAGTAAATGGAAGATCTTTTGTCCGAACCCGGACACTAGGGGGGAGGCACTCTAGCAGTGAATCGGATCGGGGGGAGGATATTGTCATATC
This sequence comes from Artemia sp. Qi Xiang Cuo, assembly GCF_049724085.1. Taxonomy (NCBI): domain Eukaryota; kingdom Metazoa; phylum Arthropoda; class Branchiopoda; order Anostraca; family Artemiidae; genus Artemia; species Artemia sp. Qi Xiang Cuo. Next base: position 50,997,604 of record NC_142796.1, read on the forward strand.
ACAGTTCATGTCACCCATTAGTAGCCAATCATAACCAAGTTGCTCAATACCCGATACCAAATTTTTCAGTTTTTTGCACGCTTTAACAAAATGGGTGAATGACGCAAGATCATTCTTATTATGCGGCAAATAAACATTGACTAGTACAAGATCACCAATCCTGACGGCTAAATAAATATCATCAGATCCGTAATACTGTGGGGAAAGGGAAGAGAGTTTCCGATTCAGCACGCAAGCCAACCCACCGGAGGGACGACCATGAGTTCTTCGGGCATTTGTAGAAAAAACAATGTGACCGGGGCTACGTCGAAGGAAATTTACGCTCACAGCCGGCAATAAATGTTCTTGAAAAAGGACTACATCAAATGTATCAAGAAGATTATCAATACAAATGTCCTTATCTTTGATCCCATTAATATTAAAAGAACAAATAGAGATAGGCAAAGATATCATTTGGCAATACCTTTGATAGCAATAGCACGCAACTTGGGACATCGCAAACTATATGACACATGGTCTCCACCACAGTTAGCGCATTTAGGGGACAACTGACAGGGAGAGTCCTTTGATGATTCGTGGAGATCAGAGCATCGGGAGCATTTCACGACTGGGCTTCTGCAATTGGCAACTACATGGTCAGGAGAACGGCATCTATGGCAACAACGCGGGATCTGAAAATACTCAAAAACGCGCAAAAATTCGTAATCAATTTTCAATCCATTTTTAATGGCATTGATCTTAGTTGCAACATCTACAAACAAAATTCTGAGTGCATGGGAAGTTCCAAGCCTTGTTACGTCAGAGACTCCAGGGTATTTAGTAAGGCGAGAGATATCATAATCAGTGCCTATACCCTTTAATAGACCAAAATATTTCTTTTCGATAAGTTTGGCTTTAGAGTTCGCTAAAACTGAGGGCACAGCCTTGCAAAAATCATTCACGGCCACATTATCAATTCTTACAACAAGTTTATCGTTACATGACCGTATGCTGCTAATTGCCTCATGACCGGAGATCTTGTCAATTACCTCTCTACGTTTTGCTGGGTTATTCAAAACCTTAGGCACATTTGAGATAACAACTGTGGCTAGATTATCAATCGCGGGGACAGTAGGTAATGCCGGGATATTCATATCATAATTTGTGAGCTTAGAATTAATAACTTCTAGAGTTCGGCCAATATTATTAATCTTGGTAGCAAAGCGTGAATATGCTACAGCCGGTATGGTAGGAACTTCGGTTGGAAGTCGGATCACAAATTGGAATAATTATGTTCTCAGAATCACATTTCCGGATTAAATCAATCATATCTCTGATATTGTTTGTAATTGCTTTATTGCCAACGCGCTTAGGACAACAGTCATCTGGAACTGAAGCTGAATAAAGTTCAATCTTTGCAGTTGAAACAGCCGACTTCTCGAAAAAATCAACTGCATGACTCACAATAATATCGTCGTCAATTCCCGCTTCGAAATTCACTTGGATAAAGTTCAAAACAGGCGAATAAACATACCTGTCATTATCGCTTGCAACACTCATAGTCCGCTTTAAACCGGTTTATCTAAGCAGGCAATTCACATCACGTCTTGTCTTGGCAAGAGCTAAATGAATTATGTAACATTACCTCTGATAGTCTCCATCGATATATGTCTCCAATAGGAATTGGTATCCCACTGGCCTGGTCAATATTTAGAGCATTTTTTGCAACTTTATCCGCCTGATGGTTACCAGTTACACCTGAGTAGCTTGGAACATAGTGAAAGTAACTTCTTGTGCCTCCTGAAGCAAGAATATCAATAATGCTAGGACAATATTGTGTGGCTATATCCATCTTATACTGAGAAGCTGAGTACAGCAGCTATAGGCTTGACAAAGAATCACAATAAACTAGAATATTTTGTAATTTATGAATCAAAGGTTGATTATTCATAAGGTACTCTAAGGCCATGATTATTACATTTAACTCTGCAGATATTAAAGACATATTATCATACATTCTCTTACTCATTGCAACATTAAGGTGTTACTTCTTCGTCTTCTATTTCACACAGGCGGGCTTTTCAGTTAATACTATTTAGCCCTTTTCGTTTTGATTCACTCTGTGGGCCACAAAGCTACTGGCTTGGTTGCCTGTTATTTATTAGATATCCTCAGATATCTTTCAGTAGGTCTTTTGACTCAAGGAGTTCAAATATAAGATGATAGATATCAATTTATGTGCTCTGTGTGCAGGTATAGTTGGCTAGGCTCTTGGCTGATAGTGAGATTTTGTGGTGTTTGAAGCACTTTAACAGTTTACAATGCAAGGTATGCTGTGCAGACGTCAGCGTATTAAATTCAAATAGGCATTGGTCAATTGTTTCATTATTCATATTACAATACCTGCAAAGAGGGGACAGGGGAACTGAACCACTTGAATTAGGAAACTGATAGGAGAATGCAAGAAAATTTAGTCCATTTGTTCCAGAACGAATTCTATGATAAATTTTAGATAAATCCTTATTGGAAAAGGGGGGAAGAATAGGATTATTCTTATCAAACATAATATCTGATAGTCTCCATCGGTAAATATCTCTAATGGGGATCGGTCTCCCACTTGGCTGGTCAATATTTATAGCATTTTTTTGCTATTTCATCAACCTGATGATTACCACTTATACCAGAGTGGCTAGGAATATACTAAAGATAAGTTCTTATACCACTTGAAGCAAGATTATCTATAATACTAAGACAATGATAAGTGTCAATATCCAACTTATACTGAAGAGCTGAAGACAGCAACTCAAGGCTTGACAAAGAGGCAGAATAAACTATAATATTATTTGAATTAGCAATCAAAGGTTGGTTTTTCATAAGGTGTTCTAATGCCAAGATTATGGCATTTAATTCTGCAGACATTATAGATACATTATTGTACAATCTCTCACCCATTGCAATGTTCAGGTGAGGAAGGAAAGCACCACTTGCTACCTTCTCATTCAGTTTGGACCCATTAACAAAAATTTGGAAATGTTTTTTATAAGTAATTGTATTAAGTTCAGCAATTTTTTTCTGGACAAAAGCGATGGGGGTTAAATCTTTAGTCCACTTTGAGAAATCAGTATTTATTATGGGAAATGACCAATTCCATGGAGGGGATTGGGGGAAAGTAGGTGCAATAGACTTTGAGGGTACAGAGAAATTCTTCTGAATATTGGCATACTCATCTGCAATGCCTCTACATATGGCTGGATTTCTTAACCAATTATGTAGGGTGTGTGAGCTATTTGATTCAATTTTTGTAAGATGTTTTATCAAGGGAAAGCTACGTCTCTCCCTTATTGTTGTTAATCCACTCTCCATAAGCAGAAACTTGGTGCTTGTGGGTTTCCTAACAACAGATATGAGACGTATTATATCATTTTGTATTGTTTTAATGTTTTGCATCTGGGTGTTTGCACATGCACCATAGACGATGAGCCCAAAGTCAATATGGGGTCTTATATATGACTCATAAAACTGGAGTTAGGTTTTCTCCTTACAGCCCCAGGGTGTGGAAAGAAGTCTTTTTAGTATACTTGTTTTTCTATAGCATTTTTTATTGTGTTTGAAATGTAGAGGTGGAAGTTAAATTTTTGGTCAAGCATGAGACATAGGTAATTCATATGATTATCATCTGGAATAGTTGTTCCATTTAGAGTTAGTCTTGCATTAACATAATTTCCCTTTCGGTGAAATTGGATTATTTTCGACTTGGTGGGTGCAATGGGTAAATCTGAATATTGAGAAAATTTTTCAAATTGGAAAAGTGACTTTTGCAGCTTTGACTGTGCAATCTCAAAGGTGTTGCCCGATGACCATAGAACCAGATCATCAGCATATTGTAGATTCATGTGGGGGAGGTTCATGTCCCAGAGATATAGGGCAAAGAGGAAGCAGCTGAGGACTGCTCCCTGAGGAAGGCCTTTGGTTATTGTCTTTTGGGGTGAAGAGGCTGAACCTACAAAAACAATGAAACTTCGCAATTCTATGAAAGATTTTATAAAAGATACTAGCTTGGGGAGTAGTCCAAGGTTTGCAAGTTTATTTAAAAGGATTTGGTGGTTCACATTGTCATATGCCTCTTCTAAATCTAGGAAAGCTACAAGTAGGACATTTATTTTTTGAGAATGATTCATTTATTGGATTTGCTAATAATATTAAAGTATCTATTGAGGAATGGTATTTCCTGAAGCCAGTTTGAGTGTGACGAATAATATATTTTTTTCCGACAAATCAGAGGAGTTGGCGAAATATCGTTTTCTCCATTATTTTCCTCATCACAGGAGTAATAATTATGGGACTATAAGACTCGGGGTTGTTTTTGTGTTTATTTTTCTTTAGGAGTGGTAGGAGGGACGAACATTTCCAGATATTGGGAAACGTAGATGAAGCCCAAGCATGATTATAACAACTTAGAATTTTCTGTTTGTATGAAGGGGTGAGATTCTTTATCCATGTAGGGTGTATATTGTCATTGCTGCCGCTAGTTTTGGTCCTAATATGATGTATTGCATTATTCATTTCCTGGATTGAAAATGGTCTGGTTATACACTCGGATCCTGGGCGAGGTTGGTACCTTGGGTTCATAGGAATTGGGGAGGTTTTGCTGCAATTATTTGATTTTAGCTTATTAACAAAAAGATTGGCAAATAACTTAGTTTGTTCATTATCATTGTCATAATGGTTATTATTATGTATAAGCTCATACAGGAGTGGGTTGGGGGGAGTCTTTTTCCCGCATATGTGGCTTATGACTTTATGTATAATTGGCTCATGTGTTTCTATGGAGAGATTATTTGCAAAATTATTCCAGTAGTTATATTTAGCATTTATTATAATCTTTTTTAGATTAGGTTCTGCTTGTAATTTTTTTTAGATATGTAGTATGTGATGTTTTTTTTAAGAATGTTCTCCAAGCTGCCTTTTTTGTTCTCCATTTATTTTGGCACTCATTCATCCACCATGCTCTGAGAGCGTGTTTGGGGAAGGTTTTCCTTGGTGTTGTTCTGGGGATAGCATGATTAGCTGTATTTATTAATAAAGATGCCAAAGCTTTAGCATGTGCGTCAGCTGTTGAATTTGAAATGCATGAATTTTGGGTGAAACTTATAATTTCATCATTTAGCTTATTTTCGAACATAGGTCAATTTGCTTTAGTGTTATTATATTTGGAGGTATGTGATAGAGTTTCAGCAGGTTCATTTAGGGAGCAAACTATGGCAAAGTGGTCAGTACATAGACTATCAATTTTGCTTATATAAATTTTATTCAAAATATTTAAAGACACAATTTGTAGGTCAATTGTAGAGAATCTGCCACTTTTGGGGTTGAAATATGTATTCAGGTTCGGAGGGTTAGCAACAGCTAAATTAATATTATTTGAACTCATATGCTCAATGAACTTATCAGCTTAATTTACTGGTTTATTTCCCCACAAACGGCTGTGGGCATTAATGTATCCACAAATAATCACGTTTTTCATACTAGAATTATTTATATAACTGAAGAAATCCATGGCATCTGTATTTTGACCATTAGGGTTATAAAAGCTTATTATGTAAGTTTTTGTATTATTCAGCCAAACACTGATACCAATTGTATCAACATCATTTACAAAATCAGGAAAGTTGATGCCACAGAATTGTATTTTATTATTAATTAATAAAGCTACTCCACCTCCTTTTCTCTCTGATGATCTATCCTTTCTCAGGATAGTAAATCCCAGAGACTTAATTGTTGATTTTTGGTTAAATGAGTTTCCTGGAGGCAAGCAATATCAATGGATTTATTATTCATAAGAGATATTAGTTCACTTTACTTATTTTCTGTAAGTGATCTTACGTTCCACTGGAGCATTGATATATATTGTGTTATTGGTTTATTTTTCATATGACTGTGTATCAATGTTAAGCTTTGTTAATAGTAAAGCAAGATCTTTTTTTGCTTGAATGAGCATATGATTAGGTATGTAGATATTTGCCAATTCAGCTATGATTTTTGTTTTCTGTTGTTGTTGTACATTCATGGCCTGAACTGCATTACAGTTTAGAATGAATAAGCATATATTTGAGGTTTGCATATTTGGTTGTGTATCCGGTTTGTCAGTTAAGGGATTAATTGCTGGTAGTGTTTCTGGTTTGTTTCTTTTTCGGAAGGGGGAGGCCAGACCGACCTCATCTCACTGGACGAGGAGGCTTGTTGGCTTGGTGATTCTTTCTGATAGGGATATGAGCTAGGGGGCTTAGAGGATGGTGTTTTGTAAGGGGTACTTGTTGCATTGGGAGTTTTGGTTGATTTCATTATGGGTTTTATTTGGTGTGGTTGGGCAGCATTTGCTTCCATAGCTGCAGAAGGGTATGGAATGGCCTTCTCTGTTGCTATTTGGAGTGTTAGTGCTCTTTTCTTATTTGCAGGGCATAGTGATTTATTGGTAGATTCATGTGGGCCTTTATAATTGATACATGTAGGCTGAGTGTTGTTGCAAGTTGTCAACTCTTTAGGATGGGAGCCCTTACAATTACTAAAGGCTAGGAGAATTTCATTGCACTTGTTTGTTGTGTGTCCCAGTTTGAGACACTTCTGACACTGGATAGGCTTTGGCTTGTATTCCTTGTGCGGTTTGATTTGCCCGAATAGGAATAATTTTTCTGGGATATTAATTTTTTCTTCAGTGTAAATAAGAAAGATCTACTTGTTTTTAGGCCATTAGAGTTGGGTTTACCCAGTTGGCTGGCATCTTCAACAGGGATTGTGTTACCAGCCCTATCTGAGAGCCCTTCTTTTAACTCCTGAAAAGGCATTTCTGGGGGAACATTACAAACTACTATTTTTGTTGGGGATTGTTTTGGGTTCCATTTAGATGAACTAATTGGGATATTCAGAAGGGATTTTAGATTAATTATTATATCTGCTGATTTCTGATCTTGGACAGCTATTAGCAAAGATCCATCACGGTGAATGTTAAGAGAGAACATTGATTTTAACAATTTGAAAATTGCAACCCTTATTATAGTAATCTTTGATATTTCAAAGGGGGTATTAGGAGAAATTTTGAGGTAAATTCCTTAGTTTTGGGAAGGAGAATCTTGGGCAAGGGGAGGGGAAATGTTTTTGATTGGGGAGATTTTTTTCCTTTTTTAGGAGCTCCTAGAAAGGGCCTCTTGAAACCTGTTATCATCTATAGTTACATTAGCCCCAACACTGATCATTGTCCTATTCTCAGAATTTGAGCTATCATATGAGCTTTGTGATAGTGAGCTTGACCAGCCAAGATGGGGGATAAATGGATCAATTTCATTAGTGTTTGGGGTGGGATCCGGGGGAACTTTTTTTAGGGGGAGTTCTTTGCATTGCCTGTTGGAATAAGCTTTAAGCTAAACAAGAAAGGATAGTACTATGATACCAGACAGTCTGCACTCTACTGTGGGGAAAACTTCTCCATCCACAAAAGAGACACCACAGAATGGCCCTGAGGAGGATTTTGAGCACGATTGGTTCGGTACAACTACTGATAAATCGAGCCAAATAATTCACAAGAAATTTAGTTGTAAATTTCTTGAAGTGTTGCTGTTATTTCTTTCTTCTATTTAACAGCAGGCGGGCTTTTCAGTAAAACTATTTAGCCCTTTTCCTTCTGCTTCACTCTGTGGGCTACAGAGCTACTGGCTTGATTGCCTCATATTTATTAGATATATTCAGATATCTTTCAGCAGATCTTTTGACTCTAGGAGTTCAAATATAAGATGATAGATGTCGATTTCTATGCTCTGTGTGCAGGTATAGTTGGCTAGGCTCTTGACTGATAGTGGGATTTTGTGGTGTTTGAAGTATTTTAACAGTTTAGAAAGCAAGGTATGTTGTGCAGACGTCAGCATATTACATTCAAATAGGCAATGGTCAATTGTTTCATTATTCATATTACAATGCCTGCAAAGAGGGGACAGGGGAATTGAACCACTTGAATTAGAAATCTTATATGAGAATGCAAGGAAATTTAGTCCATTTGTTCCAGAACGAATTCTATGATAAATTTTAGAAAGATACTTATTGGGAAAGGGGGAAAGGATAGGATTAATCTTATTAAAATTAATATCTGATAGCCTCCATCGGTAAATATCTCTAATTGGGATTGGTCTCCCACTTGGCTGGTCAATATTTATAGCATTTTTTGCTATTTCATCAGCCTGATGATTACCACTTATGCCAGAGTGGCTAGGAATGTACTGAAAGTAAGTGTTTATGCCACTTGAAGCAAGATTATCAATAATACTGAGACAATGATAAGTGTCAATGTCCAACTTATATTGAGGAGCTGAGGCCAGCAACTCAAGGCTTGATAAAGAGTCGGAATGGATGATAATATTATTCAATTTTTCAATCAAAGATTGGTTTTGCTTAAGGTGTTCTAATGCCATGATTATGGCATTTAACTCAGCAGACATTATAGATAAATTATTAAATAATCTCTCGCCCATTGCAATTTTCAGGTGAGGAAGGAAAACACCACTTGCAACCTTCTCATTCATTTTTGACCCATCAACAAACATTTGGAAATGATTTTTATAGGTAATTGTATTAAGTTCTGCAAATTTTTTCTGAACAAAAGCAATGGGGGTTAAATCTTTATTCCATTTTGAAAATTCAGTATTTATTATGGGAAATGACCAATTCCATGGAGGGGATTGGGGGAAAGTAGGTGCAATAGACTTTGCTGGTACAGGGAACTTCTTTTGAATATTGGCATACTCATCTGCAATACCTCTATACATGGTTGGATTTCTTAACCAATTATGTAATGTGTGTGAGCTATTTGATTCAATTTTTGTAAGATGCTTTATCAAGAGAAAGCTACGTCTATCCCTTATTGTTGTTAATCCACTCTCCATAAGCAGAAACTTGGTGCTTGTGGGTTTCCTAAGACCAAATATGAGACGTATTATATCATTTTGTGTTGTTTCAATTTTTTGCATCTGGCTCTTTGCACATGCACCATAGACAATGAGCCCATAGTCAATATGGGGTCTTATATGTGATTTATAAAACTGGAGTAAGGTTTTCTCCTTACAACCCCAGGGTGTGGAAAGAAGTCTTTTTAGTATATTTGCTTTTCTATAACATTTTTTTATTGTGTTTGAAATGTGGAGGTGGAAATTAAGTTTTTGGTCAAGCATGAGAACTAGGTAATTAATATTATTATCTTCTGGAATAGTTTTTTTATGTAGATTTATTTTTTCATTAACATGTTTTATCTTCCTGTGAAATTGGATTATTTTTGAATTGGTGAGTGCAATTGTTAAATCTGAATGTTGAGAGAATTTTTCAAACTGGAAAAGTGACTTTTGCAGATTTGACTGTGCTGTCTGAAAGGTGTTGCCAGATGACCATAGCACCAGATCATCAGCATATTGTAGATTCGTGTGGGGTAGGTTCATGTCCCAGAGATATAGGGCAAATAGGAGGCAACTGAGGACTGCTCCCTGAGCTAGGCCTTTGGATATTGTCTTTTGGGGTGAAGAGGCTTAACCAACACAAACAATGAAACTTCGCACTTCTCTGAAGGATTTAATAAAGGATACTAGCTTGGGAGGTACTCCAAGGTTTGCAAGTTTATTTAAAAGGATTTGGTGGTTCACATTGTCATATGCTCCTTCAAAATCAAGGAAAGCTGCCACTAGGATATTATTTTTTGAGACAGATTCATTTATTGAATTTGTTAGCAAAATGAAATCATCTGTTGAGGAGTGGTATTTCCTGAATACAGTTTGAGTGTGCGGGATCATGTTATTTTTCTCAACAAACCAGAGGAGTCTGTGATAAATCATTTTCTCCATTATTTTCCCCATCACAGGTGTAATCATTATGGGCCTATAAGACTCAGGGTTATCTTTTGGTTTATTTTTCTTTAGGATTGGTAGGAGGGACGAACATTTCCATATATTGGGGAACCTAGAGGATGCCCAAGCGTGATTATAACAATTTAGCAGTTCTTGTTTGTATGAAGGTGTGAGATTCTTTATCCATGTAGGGTGTATATTGTCATAGCTGCTGCTAGTTTTGGACCTAATATGATGTATTGCATTATTCAATTCCTGGATTGAAAATGGATTAGTTATGTACTCGGATCCTTGTCGTGGTTGGTAACTAGGGTTCATAGGAATTGTGGACAGTTTGTTTTAATTGTTTGATGTTAGCTTATTAACAAAAAGAGTTGCAAATAGGTTAGCCTTTTCAATATCGTTGTCATAATGGGTATTATTATGTATAAGCTCATACAGGAGTGGGTTGGGAGAAGTCTTTTTCCCACATATGTGGCTTATGACTTTATGTATAATTGGCTCATGCGTTTCTCTGGAGAGATTATTTGCAAAATTATTCCAGTATTTATATTTAGCATCTATTATAGTCCTTTTTAGATTAGATTCTGCTTGTAATTTTTTTAAATATGTAGTAGGTGTTGGTTTTTTTATGAATTCTGTCCTAGCTGCCTTTTTTATCTTCCATTTATTTAGGCACTCATTTGTCCACCATGCTTTAGGAATTTGTTTAGGGAATGTTTTCTTAGGTGTTGTCCTGGGGATAGCATGATTAACTGTATTTATTAGTAAAGATGTCAAGGCTTCAGCATGTGTGTCAACTGTTGTGTTAGAAATGCATGAACTTTGGGTGAAACTTGTAATTTCATCATTTAGCTTATTTTGGAAAATAGACCAATTTGCTTTAGTGTTGATATATTTGGAGGTATGAGGTGAAGTTTCAGCAGGTTCATTTAGGGAGCAAACTATAGCAAAGTGGTCTGTACACAGACTATCAATTTTATTTATGTAAATTTTGTTCAAAAAATTTAAAGACACAATTTGTAGGTCAATTGTGGAGAATTTGGCACTTTTGGGGTTAAAATATGTATTTAGGTTTGGAGGGGTAGCAACAGCTAATTCATTATTATTTGAAGACATATGCTCAATAAATTTACCAGCTTTATTTGCTGGTTTATTCCCCCACAAAAGGATGTGGGCATTGAAATCACCACAAATAATGATGTTTTTTAACATATTAGAATTATTTATATAATTAAAGAAATCCTTGGCATCTGAAGTTTGGCCATTAGGGTTATAAAAGCTTATTATGTAGGTTTTTAAATTATTCAGCCAAACACTTATACCAATTACATCAACATCATTTTCAAAATCTGGAAAATTGATGCCACAAAATTTTATATTATTATTAACTAATAAAGCTACACCACCTCCTTTTCTCTCTGAAGATCTATCCTTTCTCAGGATAGTGTATCCCAGAGACTTAATTTGTTGATTTTGGGTTAAATGAGTTTCCTGGAGGCAAGCAATATTAATGGAATTATTATTCATAAATGATATTAGTTCATTTAGCTTATTTTCTGTGAGTGATCTTACAGTCCATTGGAGTATAGATAAACGTTGTGTTTTTGACTTATTATTAATAGGAGTGTGTATCAATGATCAGCTTTGTTAAAATTAAATCAAGATATTTTTTTGATTGAATGAGCATATCATGTGGGATGTAGATTTTTGACAATTCTGCAATAATTTTCGTTTTCTGTAGTTGATGTATGTTCATGGCATGAACTGTATTACAGTTTAGAATGAATAAGCATATATTTGGGGATTGCATTTTTGGTAGTGCATCCTGTTTGTTGGTTAAGGGATTGATTCCTGGTTGTGTTTCTGGTTTGTTTCTTCTTGAAAGGGAGGGCCAGGCTGGCCTCATCTCACCGGAAAACAAGGCTTGCTGGCTTGGTGATTCCTTCTGTTAGGGATTTGAGCTAGGGGGCTTAGAAGATATTGTTTTGTATGGGGTGCTTGATGCATTTGGGACATTTGACTTGGGGGTTTTCGTTGGTTTCATTACAGGCTTTATTTGGTATTGTTGGGCAGCATTTGCTTCCATTGCTGCAAAGGGGTATGGGGTGGCCTTCTCTGTTGATATTTGGAGTGTTAGAGCTCTTTTCTTGTATGCAGGGCATAATGATTTATTTGTAGATTCATGTGGACCTTTGCAATTGATGCATGTAGGCTGGGTGTTTCTGCAAGTTGTCAGCTCTTTAGGATGGAAAGATTTACAATTACTACACTCTTGGAGAATTTCATTGCATTTGTTTGTCGTGTGTCCCAGTTTGAAACACTTCTGACACTGAATAGGCTTAGGTTTGTATTCCTTGTGTGGTTTGATTTGCCCAAATAGGAATAATTTTTCTGGGATATCAATTTTATCCTTTAGTGTGAATAAGAAGGATCTACTAGTTCTTAGGCCAGTAGAGTTAGGTTTTCCAAGTTGGGTAACATCCTCAACTGGGACTGTGTTTTCAGCCCTATCTGAGAGGCCTTCTTTTAACTCCTGAGTAGATATCTCTGGGGGAACATTGTAAACTACAATTTTTGTTGGTGATTGTTTTGGGTTCCAATTAGATGCAATAATTGGGATATTCAGAAGAGATTTAAGGTTAATCATTGTATCTGCTGATTTCTGAGCTTCTACAGCTATAAGCAGAGATCCATCACGGTTAATGTTAAGAGAGAACATTGATTTTAGCAATTTAAAAATTGCAACTCTTATTGCAGTGATCATTTTTATTTCAAAGGGGGTAGTGGGAGTAATTTTAAGGTAAATTCGTAAGTTTTTGGAGGGACGATCTTGGGCAGGGAGAGGGGAAATGCTTTTAATTGGGGAGATTTTTTTCCTTTTTTTAGAGCTTCTAGAGAGGACCTCTTGAAACCCATTATCATCATTTATGGTTGCATTAGGACCTACAGTTATCATTGTCCTATTCTCCGAATCGGAGCCATCATTAGAACTTTCAGATAATGTGCTTGACCAGCCAGGATGGGTATCTTTCACTATGGAATTTGATTTGGGATCTGGGGGGACGTTTTTTTTGGAGGACTTCTGAACATTGCCTATTGGAAAAAGCTTTAAACACAAATATGAAACTAAAATAAGAAGGGAAAATAGATGATATCAAACCGTCTGCACTATACTATGGGAAGGATAAACACCACAGTATAGCCCTGAGGATGACTTGAGCAGGATAGGTTTGGTACAACTACTGATTAGAAGCGATAATAATCAAGAAAATATATTTCGATTTTCTTGTACGGTTGCTGTTGTTGTTGTAGCCATGAGTTATTTATTTAACTCATGTTATTTATTTCCAACCCTTGTTTTATTATTCTCTTTCTTCTTCAAAGTTTAATGAGCTGAACTGATACCATTAGATTTAAACGACAAAGGGAGCTCTCCATCTTGAACAGCCATACCAAACCAAAATCAATAAATCATTGCGAAAAGATAAGGCTGAATGAACAGACCGGCTGCGCAATGCTGAATTTTTTCCACGCCGGCACATCGTTCATTGGCGGGACGCCGCCGATAAATCGGGTTCTTAGGTGGGATTCACAGAAGTGAATGGATCAAATCCCTTTCTTGGTGTCCACCGTCATTTGTTTATTATTCGAAGAAGATGAGGAATTTATTACAGGACACATTCTGGGCTGCTGTGAATTAGAAGAAGGAAGAAGAATGGGCTAACTGTCCCTAATTTCGAAAAGTTCTGTATGAAAATGAATAAAATTAAAAAAGAAACATTAATTTCTTCTGTTAGAAATCACCCAGTAATCTGGAACATGCAATTAAAAGGATACAAAGATTTTGGAATAAGAGAAAATACATGGAGATTGATAGCACAAGAAGTGAATGAAGAAGGTAGGCCTAGAGTTATGGCTAAACAGAAAGTGATTCACTACAATTTGTTAAACAAAAGAAGAATTAAATTTGGTAAATATTTACCAATTTTAATTGGTTTTGACCACTTCTAAAGGAAATATGTTAATAAAATGGTACATTTTTCACAGTTTGGTAAAATTCTACTTTAGCTAGCCTACTTTTTGTTATCTTGGAAAGGGATGGGTGGGTAAAGTTCTATGAAATCATAGGCTATTATTGAGTTAGGACTAAAGTGAATACACCATTTGATGCCTTTTTTTATGATGATTATGAATATAATAAGCATTTCTATTGGAAATTAATTTCAGCCCTCCCCCTATATATGCCAATTCAGGGTTAAGATAGGTTAGGTATAACCTATATAGGGGGGGGGGGCTGAAATTCATTTCTGATAGAAATGCTTATTATATTCATAATCAGCATAAAAAAGGCATCAAATGATGTATTCACTTTAGTCCTAACTCAATAATATGATTTTGTAGAACTTTACCGATTTGTGTACAGGCTAAACTATATCCCGGGAAGGTATTTTGAAGCTCATATCTCCATGCCTTCTCCCTCTAGAGGGTCCTGAAATTTGCTTACATGATAGGTCTATACCTATTGAAAATTTGACAAAACAACATTGTACCTTAATTTTCAGTTTTGGTAAAAATTTAAAATTGTGGCACCTGATAAGGAGACATGTTAAGAAAACAATTCTTACTTTAAAATATGTATAATGATCCTAGTTCTTATATTATCCAAGGGGAGAATCTTTATCATCAAGTCTTTCCTCTAAAAATCCTTCTTTTTCCAGCTTAAAAGAAAAAGTTTCCAAAAACCACCACACTGAGATTCAATGCCTAAGTCTTTCAAAATTGCCACCAAATAAGTTGTTTTATAGATAGCATTCAGCACGTGTGACATAGCGCATGTTTAAAGAAAAAGCAGTGGTATATTGAAATTATAGAAATTGTGAATTCTGTTTGAAACCATGCCATTAACAAAAAATTTATGTGACAATAAAATTATGTCTTTTAGACTATACCATCAAGGTCAAGGTGATGTACAGTAATTATTAATAAATCATAATGTTTTGCCCTCATTGTCATATTGAATGCTATTTTGATGAATCACAAAATGGATTCCGATGTACAAAAACAAGAATGAAGCAACGTGGACATAAACTTATTAAAAAAAGTGCACTTTTAGCCAAAGTATTAATAAAGGGACTTGGTGCAAAAATGCAAACATATAATATCAACAAATAGTGGAGATTATGCTGATTTTTTCCAATTTAGATAGAGGAGCTCATATTCAGCAATTTATGGTTGATAAGATTGGCATATCATCAGCAACTGCTGTTGATTGGCAAAGTTTTTGTTGCAAAATATGCCTTGACTTTATTGACAAACACAGTTGTAAATTGGGTGGTCCCAGAAAAATAGTTGAAATAGATGAAGCAACAATAAGGAAAAGAAAATACAATAGGGGATACTATATTGAAGGACAGTGGGTGTTTGGAGGTATTGAGAGAGACACTGCAAATTTTTTTATTGTTCCTGTTCCTGACCAAACTCCTGACACTCTACTAGAAATTATAAAAGAGTGGATACATCCAGGAACAACTATAATTTCTGATTACTGGAGCTCTTACAATAGATTAGGCATGCAAGGTTTTCAGCACCTAACTGTCAACTATTCTTTGAATTCTTTGGACCCTGTGACTGGGGCCCACACACAAAATATTGAATGTCTATGGCATTCAATGCATGGAGTGATCCCCAAGTATGGGAGATCAGACAACCATATGGCTGGATATCTTGCCAAGTTTTATTGGAAAACTTTTTTTCCCAATAAAGGGGTCAGACTGCATCATCTATTTCTACAGGCTGCTGAACTATACTAACCAGATACTCATCATCCAGATGAAAGTTTACCTGGCACCAGCCAATAAAAATCAAATTTTTCATCACAAGTGTCTCTATTTAATCATCTGTCAAATTATAATTTAATCATCTATATCATCTGATCATTATGAATTAATCACCTCTTCAATTCCCTCTGATTGTGAAACTGCTAGATCATCCTAGAATCAAAAAAGGTAGTTTTTATATTATTTCATTCTTTTCAATTCCATGCATATTTTGTATTTTTGCCACTGCTCATTAAAAAAAACAGTATTTTTGCCAGTGCCCATTAAAAAAACCTCATTAAAAAATAATAATATTGCTGTAAATATACATATACATACAGAGTATATACCCCCACCCCTCTGATTTTATACCCTGATTGGGATATATTTAGGGGTTGGGGTACAGTTCATTTGGTTATATTTAGGTTCAGAATGCAATTTTTGTTATATATTTGCACATTAGGAGGTGGGAGTATATACTCTGTATGTATATTTATAGCAATATTTTGATTTTCGCCACTGCTATTAATATTTTGTATTTGCACCACTGCTCATTAAAAAAAAGTATTAAAAAGACCGGCATGAATGCTATCTATAAAACAACTATGGTGGCAATTTATAGCGGCAATTTCAAAAGACTTAAGCATTGAATCTCAGCATGGTGGTTTTAGGAAACTTTTTCTTTTAAGCTGGAAAAAGAAGGATTTTTAGAGGAAAGACTTGATGATAGAGGTTCTCCCCTTGGATAATATAAGAACTAGGATCATTATACATATTTTAAAGTAAGAATTGTTTTCTTAACATGTCTCCTTATTAGGTGCCACAATTCTAAATTTTTATCTCAGTTTTTTTTTTCTCTAGCTTTAGTTCTGAAAATACGATTTGTGTTATTTGAGTAGAATTTTAAGCCATCCAAATGTTTTTTTTCAAAATTTAGGAAACGCGTTGGAATACTTTTAGAACCACATAGATTGAGTTTAGCAAAATTGTGAAGTTGAAAACAAATGGGCTTTACTTCCTTTATGCAGAAGATTAGTTTTATAAAGTTTCACTTTAATAACACACAGATTTTTAAAGGTCAAGACCCTCTAGAGGGAGAAGGAGTGGAGGTAGGTACTTCAAAATACCTTCCCAGGACTTAATTAAGTTGGAAAAAGAAGGAAAAAAGAGTAAAGACTTGATGACAAAGATTCTCCCCTTGGATAATATGTTAACTAGGATCATTATACATATTTTAAAGTAAGAATTGTTTTCTTAACATGTCTCTTTATCAGGAAGACCAATTCTAAATTTATACCCATAATTTAGCCTGTAAACCCATCCCTGAAAGTTTCATTTTCATAATCTAACCCCTTTCCAAGATAGCCAAAAGTAGCTAAAGTATAATAAGTATATACCCTGAATTGCTGACAGCAAATTTTCAAATTGCAAAATTCATTTTTTTACAGCATTTAAAAAAATTGAAATGGTAGGAAAATGGTTTATATTTCAGTTTCCCAGTAAATGAGGTTTAAATTGTTATAAATAAGTATTTTTGGAATATATTGCTCTTGAATAACTTATTTGTAAGCTAGTGATATGTTTTTAACCACTTTTCAATAACTTAACTAGTGTTGATAACTTCTTTGTGTGGTTACAAGAATGAAATACCTGTGGGGCCCCTTTAAAGGCTCAAGATGCAACTAGCCCCAGAAGCAATTCTTTAATTATGAAAGAGCATAAAAAAGGCATCAAATGACATTTTCACTTTCATCATAGCTAAATTATATAGCCCACTAGAAACCCCTAAATTTTCTTTGCTTTATGCTTTTTGAAGAGAACACAATTAAAAGAAATATTAGTAGACTAGGCCTCATTCAATTTCCTGGTTGATTCTCTTGGTTAATGTGCAAATTTCAAATGGGCCTTATGATTTAGCTAAGATGAAAGTGAAAACATTATTTGATGCCTTTTTTATGCTCATTTCATATTTCAATAATGGCTTCCAGGGATAATTGCATCTTGAGCCCTTAAATGGGCCCCAAATGTATTTTATATGAATAACAAAAGAACATAAAAAAGCATCAAATGCTGTTTTCACTTTCATCCTAGCTAAATTATATGGTTCATTGCAAATTTACCATGAAATTTACCTACCCCACCCCCTAATGTGCAAATATATACCCTGAATTTAAATATGCCCTGAATTGTTGATGGCAAAGTTTCAGATTGCGAAATTCAGTGCTATTTTTGTCAACAGCATTCAAAAAGCTTGAAACATTAGGAAAACAGTTTTTATTTGAGTTGCCTGATAATTGAGGTTTAAATTCTTTTAAATAAGTATTTTTGGAATATATTACTCTTGAACAACCTATTTCTAAATGAGTGATATGTTTTTAACCACTCTTCAATAACTTAACTAGTTTTGATAACTTCTTTGTTTGGTTACAAAAATGAAATAACTTTGGGGTCTCTTTAAGGGCTCAAGATGCAGTTAGCCCCAGAAGCAATTATTGAATTATCAAACAGCAAAAAAAAGGTATCAAACAATGTTTTCACTTTCATCTTAGCTAAATTATATAGCCCACTAGAAATTTACCCCTAAATTTTCTTTGCTGTATGCTTTTGAAGAGAACACAATTAAAAGAAATATTAGTAGACTAGGCTTTATTCAATTTCCTAGTTGACTCTCTTTTGGTTGATGTGAAAATTTTTAGCAGGCCTTATAATTTAGCTAAGATGAAAGTGAAAACATCCTTTGATGTTTTTTTTTATGTTCTTTCATATTTGAGTAATTGCTTCTGGGGCTAATTGCATCTTGAGCCCTTAAAGGGGCCCAAAGGTATTTTTTAATGAGTAATGAAAGATCATAAAAAAACATCAAATGATGTTTTCACCCTAGCTAAATTATATGGCCTACTGCAAATTTACCATGAAATTCACCCACCCCCCTAATGTGCAAATATATACCCTGAATTGTTGATGGCAAAGTTTTGAATTGCAGAATTCAGTGCTATTTTTGTCAACAACATTCAAAAAACTTGAAACAGTAAGAAAACAGTATATATTTGAGTTGCCTAATAAATTAGGTTTTTGAATAATAAATTAGGTTTTTAAATTGTTATAAATAAGTATTTTAGAATATCTTACTCTTGAACAACTTATTTATAAATTAGTGATACGTTTTTAACCACTTTTCAATAACTAAACTAATGTGGATAACTTCTTTGTTTGGTTACAAAAATGAAATAACTTTGGGGCCCCTTTAAGGGCTCAAGATGCAATTAGCCCCATAAGCAATTATTGAATTATGAAAGAGCATAAAAAAAGGCATCAATTGAAATTTTCACTTTCATCTTAGCTAAATTATAAGGCCCACTAGAGATTTGCCCATTTCTTATTTTATGCCTCTTTTCAGTAAAATAGTCATTACCTTAACAATACACTGCCCTCCCCTTGATGGCCCATATTAGCCTTTAGCCTAATCAGTAGTTTTTCTATTAGTTAAATCTAGTCATTTGTCATGGTTCTTTGTGAAAACAGTTTTTGGTAAAATTCTAGTTCTTTTTCTTTGGAGAAACGGCACTTGGGGTCTAAAGATAGTCTCCTTTTGGCTTCATACAAAAAAAATTCTGCTAGTTTATTTCATTCAAATATTTATATTCTTCTTTCTAATTATACTTCCACTTAGACAAACTGAAGCAGGTTTCAGGTCATGTCAACCATGCTAAACTGTGTCATTCCACTTTAGAAAACAAATAATCTCCTGGAATAGCATTCTTTCCTCATTTTCTGGCAGCTTGATGATAAGCGGTTCACTTGTGTAAGGCTTTATTTTCAATCTTGAAAAAATATTTCTTGTTTTATCTGTGGACTTTGCAATACTTTTACAGCTAAAGATGGGGTGCTGTGAAGTCTCAGGGACTAAGAAACAAAATCTACAATTTTGGTCTTCTTTTTTTTTCCAGTTGTATTCTTCTTTCTTGAGGATCAATGTATCACTTTGAATTTGTAAGTATAGGACATTTTCTTCACATGAAGGAAAAATGAGTACTAGCTGTGGCAGATTCTTCTTGGGAATTCCTCTCCAAATTATGTCACATAGAGTTTTTGATTTTAATGTTGGTTCTATGTGGATGTCTGTTGTTTTATTTGCAAGTAAATTGGCTACCTTGTTATGTTTAATACCTTGGTGACTTGGCACATGATGTAAATAAAGCTTGATACATCTTTCTTGAATACTCCATATTAATTTCCTGAGACTTGCTATATCAGAGTCTATTCAGACCTATGGACTTGGCTCATGAGCTGTAAGGCAGACTTAGAGTCTAAGAGCAAGATTACCTTTCTCAATTCAGGAGGTTTTTTTTATTAATGGCAGTTAGAGTTTCAAATATAGCCTTTAGCTCAGCCATAAGGATGGATGTGTAATTTGGAAGCCTAGTGGATATATTTAAGCAATATTCAGGAATCACTGCAGCTGCTGCTGCCCTGCCTCCTTTCAGTGACCCATCTGTAAATATTTGTATGAAATTTCTGAAGCAGACTGTGATGTTTTGCTTGAAAAAAGCTTGCACTTGACTGGGAAGATAACTTGACTTTTTGCCTGTAATAAGCTCCAAGCGAGTATCAGCTGGTGCAAACTTCCATTTGGGGGGCTCTTGAAAATGGTTAAATTGGATGACCTCATCTTTCCATGTCAAAACTAGATCATTAAACATCACCCAAGACCTACTTTGGGCATCTGCTTTTTCCAAAGGACTGGAGGTAAAAGTTATTTAAAAAAGTAGATGATTATAGACAATTGTTTGGATATTTGTGAGATATTTAACAGTCAACATATTTCTCCTGTCTTGTATTGTAGGCATTCTAGTAAGAACTCTAAGTTTATAACTTAGTGTATGATTTGGGGGACCCATTGCTACCCTTATTGCCATGTTCTGAATAGTTTCCAGCTTTGCTAGACGTGTCTTGCAGCAGCCTCCAAATACTTCTAGAGCGTATTCTATCTTTGAATGTATAAACCTCTTGTGGAAGTCCAGCATCGCAATTGGAGAGCTGCCCATTTTGTGCCTGCTAGTCATTTCATGATCAAAAGTCTCTTTACACAAGATTGTTTTACTGATTCTATTTGATTCTTCCAGGTCAAATTAGGGTCTAATATAACTCCCAAAAGCTTTGGTGGGGTATCACACATGAT
This sequence comes from Artemia sp. Qi Xiang Cuo, assembly GCF_049724085.1. NCBI lineage: Eukaryota > Metazoa > Arthropoda > Branchiopoda > Anostraca > Artemiidae > Artemia > Artemia sp. Qi Xiang Cuo. Next base: position 51,018,456 of record NC_142796.1, read on the forward strand.
TTGCATACTGTCCAGCCAAATAACTGGGGGCTGAATGGATTTTTTTTTGTGAAAAACTATAGCCTTGGCTTTTTGGCAGAAATTGGCAGGGAATATGCTTTTGAGAATACCAGCAGCTCTGTCATAATTTTTTTGATTTTGTTTGCCAATTGGTCCCAAGTCACATATTACCAGATCATCTACAAATTCAGCTCTTCCAGCAGTGTAAAGAACAAGGAGCTATATGCAGAACCTTGTGGTAGACCAGTATCAAGTTGGATTACTTCAGAATAATCTTTGTTTACTCTGACTTTGTAGCTACAGTCTGACAGGTAATCAAATATGAAATTTACCACCTTCTCAGGAAAATTTATACATCTCAGAATATCACATAAGATGTATCTATTTACATGATCAAAAACAGCCTGAAAATCAACTAATATAGCAATTAATGGTTTACCTTCACTTTTGGCTTTTCTGCAGGCTCCTTCAAGAATAACAACATAATTGACTGGGGATCTACCCTTCCAAAAGCCTGACTGAGATTTTGGCAGCATTTTGTTAACTTCCACAAACCATGCCAGTCTTCATTGTATTATATTCTCTTGAATTTTACCCAATACTAGCAATAGAGAAATGAGTATAGGATTCTAATTTATCTAAGGGTTGATAAGGCTAATTAACTGGGAAAACTATAGCTCTTTTCCACACCTGGGGGAAGGTGTTTCTTTCCCAGGATGCATTATAAACCTGAAGAAGCATCATTTGAAAAACATTACCACTCTGCCACCCATTTGTTACAGACTTTATCTTCTCCTGGAGCTGCAAGCATATTTAATTCACTGAGAACATCATTCAATTCTGAAAGGGTAAATGGGAGAATTAGGTTTTCCTTATAGATATAGCAATCTATATATTTCGCTTTATAGTGCTGTTTGTAAACACTTGGTTTTGTGAAATTATTAATTATCAGGTCTTTCTTAAAACTAACTGCTAATGCCTCTGCCTTATTGTTGTATGTTAGAAGATTAATTCCATTAACAGATAAACTTGGGATTGTCTTACTGCTTTTCCTATTACTTCCTGCCATTTTGTTTATGAAACTGCGTATCTTGCTTGAGGGAACATTGAGTGAATTTCTGAGGAAAAGTCCTTTATTTCAATTGTTTTGCTCTCAGTACTGCCTTCTTCACCAGTGCTTCAGCCTTTCTTAATGACAAAAGTGTTTCAGTACAGGGGTGTTTCTGAAATTGGTTCCTTGCCTTCTTTTTTGTTTCTACAGCTTTTTTACATTCTTTATTCCACCAAATTTTTGCCTGCTTTTTTAAAGAGTTTATTGGGTGTTATACCCGTGAAATTGCTGATCTTGCTGCACACTCAAGGATGTGAGAAATTTTTGTTGCTTGGAATTCCAAGTCATCTTCGTCAGTCAGCTCATTGTAATTTGCTTTATCTAGTTCTTGCCTGAATTGATTCCAGCTTCCCTTCCTTAGATTGTACTTATATGTTGGTTGATTTGTATCATATATTTGGTTGTCAATTTGAACCAACAGTGCACTATGGTCAGTTGGCAGTTCTAACACTGGTGATATTTCAATAATTGGTATAATCCAAGTTGGGCCAATTTGTAAATCAATTGTAGAATATTTATTACCTTTTATATAGTAATGAGTTGGGAGCCCAAATGGCATAAGAATGGTGAGTCCTTCTTATTCAAATATCAAATTTTCAATGAAAGAGCCAGCTTTTTTTGATGAGTTGCAATTCTCCCACATGCAACTATGGGCGTTAAGATCACCAAACAAAATGGTATTTTTGTCATTAATCTCTTCTCTTAACACCTCTGTTATATTATTATTTCTGTTTGAATTATAGAAGGATGTTGTCTTTAAGGGTTGCTGCTTCTTCATATTTATAGAGACACTAATGACCTCAATTTCATTGGGATGATCCATGGAAGCCAAGACTGAACAGGAAATCTGATTCCTAATAAAAATTGCCACACCACCACCTCTCCTACCTGTTGATTCATCCTTTCTATATATGCTGAAACCAGGTATTGTTATCAGTTGGAGGCTGTGGAGGTTAGTCTCTTGCACACATATTACATCAACACCATACCCACAAATCCAATTAACTAATTCATTTAATCTAATGCTATTTAAAGACACCACATTCCATTGAAAAATTTTAAGGCTACTTACAGTTTGTTGTGGGGAAATCCCTTTTGTGATTATCAGGGCCATATCTAGGATTTTTGTTCAGGTGGGGTTTTACTAATTTTTGACTTTTTTTTTGGGGGGGGGGTTACTAATTTTTGACTCAGTTTTCGACTAATTTTACTGATTTTTACCTAGGTTTTACTAATTTTCGACTTATTTTCGAGTCGGTCAAAAATTTCGGGGGGGGGGTTCAAACCGGGTAACCCCCCCCCCTGGATACGGCCTTGGTGATTATACTATTTTGTCTTTGGTGTATCATTGCTCTATCCTCCTTTGGTTTTCATTGCTTTTTGTTGAGCATGGCATTGTTGGAACTACTGTTGGGGTGCTTTTGTCTCATTGAGTTTTGGCATGATCACTTCTAAATGGAGACTTTCCATTTCAGCATTGGCTACTTTCCAGATTTCCAGAGTTTAGCTAATTTTTTCTATCTTTGAAAGGGGTTAGGTTAGGAAAATGATACACTCAGGGGTGGGTCTACAGACTAAAGTATGTCCTGGAAAGGTATTTTGAAGTACCTACCTCCACTCCTTTTCCCTCTAGAGGGCAGTGACCTTGAATGATCTTTAAAAATCTTTGTGTTATGAAAGTGAAAAACCTTGCAAAACAGATTTTCTATTTAAATGAAGTACAAGAAAACTATTTTCAGCTGCACAACTTATCATTGCTCTATCATCCTTTCTTTTTCATTGCTTTTTGTTGAGCATAGCATTGTTGGAACTACTGTTGGGGCTTTTGTCTCATTGAGTTTTGGAATGATCACTTCTGAATAGAGACTTTCCATTTCAGCATTGGCTACTTTCCAGATTTCCAGAGTTTAGGTACTTTTTGCTATCTTGGAAAGGGGTTAGGTTAGGAAAATGAAACTTTCAGGGGTGGGTCTACAGACTAAAGTATGTCCTAGGAAAGTATTTTGAAGTACCTACCTCGACTCCTTCTCCCTCTAGAGGGCAGTGACCTTGAATGACCTTTAAAAATCTTTGTGTTATGAAAGTGAAAAACCTTGCAAAACAGATTTTCTGCTTAAATGAAGTATATGAAAAATATTTTCAGCTGCACAACTTTGTTCAATCCCAATTTGTGGGGTTTCAAAGATATGCAAATACATTTTCTAAATTTAGAAAAAAAACCATTGATATGGCTTAAAATTCTGCTCAAATCCAGTAGAGTCTTGCTAATCCAGGCCCCGCTAGTCCAGACATCTGGTTGATCTGGAATGATGTACAAAGAAAAAGAAAAAAAGTGCTGTTAAGAGGGAAAAATCTAGGCGTGTCTGTTTGCTCTTAGTTCTTGGAAATCTTTCTTCCCGTTTTCACTGTATTTGTTAATCGGTAATGCGTCACTCTTGGGGTTGCTTTGTTTTTTTTCCCTTCAGTCTATAGATACTTGTCCTAGTGACAGGCTCTTGTGCTGGTGTTTAATATTTTTATTCAGTATATATGTATTTATGAGTTTTGGAAATGGATAAAAAACATAAAAAAGTAACTTTATCAATGGAGCAAAAACTCCAAGCTTTATTACGTATTGATGCTGGTGAATTATTGACTAAAATCGCGCAAGGTTTCGGAGTGGGAAAACAAACCGTTTCTAGTTGGGAAAAAAATGGAAAGAAATTTAATATTTTTGCGCGAAAATGGTGAGTAAGAACAGCATTGGTAACAGAAGCATATTGAAGAAACTCAAATTTGAAACTTTAGACAAGGCCACAGTTTATATAATTATCCAGTATGATCATTCCCTATCTCACCCATTATAAAAACCCGGACCAAGGTGCGAGTGCTCCAGAGAACGTTTTTGCAGATAGAAACATAAGCGGCATCAGATCTTTTCACGAGTAGACAAGTCAGACGCGAAACAATCGGAAACAAGTGGAAACCCGCTATTACGAATAATGCACTTTGTAACCCTCTTGGACGCGAAACTTACAGTTATAATAGAAATAATCGGAAACAAGTAACCCGCTAACGCAGAAGAAGTGGGAGGAGCTTTTTGTTCGTACCGAGAATGAAGACCAGAAATGATCTGCGATAAACTTACTGGATAATTCTATAAACTGTGGACAGGGCTTTGTACATTTGGTTTTGCCAACAACATGATCAAGGCATTCTGATTTTGGGTGTAACATTGCAAGCTATTGCTCTAAAAATGAACAAAAAATTACAAGGCGATCTTGGTTTTACTGCAGGTGTGGGATGGTTGTCTTGATGGAAAGCTCGACATGGTATTCGTGAAGGAAGTGTAAGTGGTGAAATTTTATCAAGCGGTAATAGAGCAAGTGAGGACTTTAAGATGAAATTCGAAAAATTTGTTAAAGATCAAGACCCAAAGCCTTGTCAAGTGTTTAATGCACACAAAACAGGTTTAAGTTATAATATGCTTCAAAAAAGAACATTAGCCTCAAAGCTGGATTCTTCAGCCAAAGGTCATCAGGTAAAGAAAGAAAGAAAGAGTGTCTATGCTTCCCTATAGTAATGCTTCTGGAGATTTGAAAATTCCGCTTCTGATATATCAAAATTTTGAGATAGCCATTTTGTTTGAAATAGTCCAATGACCAGATGACAAAAACTTCAGGGTCAACATACCCCCCCCCCCCCCAAGAAAAAAGACAGGAGAAGGGTTGTAACTTAGGCCCAGGAGACATATATGGTTTTTATGGAACAGGCGGTTGTACAAAATTTGAAGGGGACTCAAATGATTAGAATTTAAAAGTTCTAGCTCCCTTTTTAAGAGTAAAAATGATCTGATGCCAACTAGCCTCCCCCTCCCCCCACCAACCCGAAGGTCGCAAAAGCTCCAATATTTTTCCCTCAGAGATACTTCATATGGAAAGGATGGTCATATAAACTTTGGAGGGACTCATTCGATCAGAAATCAGAAATTTTAGTGCCCTTTTTATGAGTCAAAAGTAATTGGAGGGCAAATAGCCCCCCACACCTTTTTTCCCAAATGCAACCGATAAAAATTTTAAAAGTAGTTCAAAGATCAGGTAACAAAAACTCCACAGTTGACACAAACCCCCAGGGCTCTGGGGCAGGCGTTGTAAGTTATGCACTGGGTGCTTATATAGTTCTTCTGGAAGGGCTGCATGTATAAACTTCAGAGGGGGTTTGTTTGATTAGAAACTCGAAATTCTAGTTAATTTTATAAGAGTCAAAAGAGATTGGAGGTAAACTAACCCCCCCCCCCCCCCCAGAAATAAGTTGAACTAAGGGTTGTAACTTGTGCCCTGTTGGCATATAAGGTTTTACAGAAGAGGTGGTCCTATAAATTTCAGAGGGGTGACATTCAAAGTTCTTATTCCCTTTTTTAAGTGTCAAAAGCGATCCGATTGCAACAAGCCCTTTTTTTCCCAAATGTATCCAATCAAAATTTTGAGATAGCCATTTTGTTCCAAACAGTTGAAAGATAAAATAACAAAAGTTCTTGGGTTGACCCAACCCCTCAGAGCCTGGGGCAAGTGTTGTTAGTTATGCAATGGTGGCATATAAGGCTTTTATGTAAGGAGTGGTTGTATAAACTTCAGAGGTGAATCATATGATTAGAAATCAAATGTCCTAGTTACCGTTTTAAGAGTCAATAGTGAGCAGAGGGCATCCACCCCCCCCCCCGTCCCCCCTCATAAACCCCCTCTTATTTTCCAAATGCATTTAGTAAAAATTTTGAGACAGCTATTTCATTTGAAAAAGTCCAACGATCAGATAAAAAAAAACTTCGGGGTTAATATGTCCCCCCCCCTGAGCCTAGGGAAAGGATTTCAAATTATGCCCTGAGGCATATTAGGTTTTTTGTCGAAGGAATGATCATATAAACTTCATCAGGGACTCATTCTGTTGGAAATTGATAAATCCATCCAATCAAATTTTAGAGATAGCCATTTTGCTAAAAATAAATCAAAAGATCCAATAACAAAAACTACAGGGCCAACACAACCGCCCAGAGCCCAGGGGCAAGTGTTATATGTTATGTCTTGGGGGCATATAAAGGTTCGTATGCGAGGGTTTTGAAAATAGTTCAAAGATCAGATAAGTCCAACCTTCACCCCCACTCAAAAAACTTATGAATGCTATTTAATTCCAAAACTTAAGGGAGCTGACTCCTGACCTCTCTGCATGACCTGACCCCCCCCCTCAGATAAAAGTTAATAACAATGTTTTATTCCAAAAATTATGGGAACTTACCCCTGGCTCTCCATGCCCCTTCCTCCCCCCCCCCAAAAAAAAATACTAACAATATTTTATTCCAAAACCTATGGGATCTGATTCCTGGTCATCCATGGTCTGATACCCCTCCCCCCTCCGAAAAAAAATTATCAATGACTGATAAATCATGGGAGCTGGCCCCTGGCCCGCCCTCCATGGCCCGACCCCCCCCCCCCAAAAAAAAAAACAAACAAAAAAAAACAAAAAACAAACAAACCTATTAACGATATTTTATTCCAAGAATCATTAGAGCTGACCCCTGGCCCTCCCTCCATGGCCGGTCATTAGAGTGAAATTAAACCTTGAACTAATGATCTTTCAACAATTAATAGCATTATATCGAACATTCAGTTTGATTTTATTTGTACCTTCCAATACTATTCAAGACACATATAGTTTTCAGTAAAGCGCCAGTGATGTAGTAGGTTTTAGACTTATACAGTGAGAGAAGGGTGCGATACCAAACTCTTCTTTGTAGTGATTTTTGTTAGTTTCGAGCTTTATTTGCATATTCGATTTAAGCTTCTTTCGTTTTAAGATTTATTTATTCATTTATATTAGTACCTATTGTATGTTTGTTTGTTATGATTGTTTATTTAAATTCTGATCGTTTGAGGTTGTATTTATACTTCAATAGCAAAATATTTTGGTTCGTTTTAAGCTTGCTTTGGATATTCAATTTAAACTTTACTCGTTTTAAGATTTATTCATTTATATTCGTACCTGTTATGTTTTTTTTTGCTATGATGGTTTATTTAATTTCTGGTCTTTTTGGGCTTCATTTATCCTTTAATAGTAATTTCTGGTAATTTTAAGTTTGAGCTATTCTAAGCTTCTGTTTCTTCTGATCTTAAGTTTAATTAAATAAAAAAAAACAAGTTTTTTAAACTGAAAGTAAGGAGCGACATTAAAACGAACAAAAATTATTCCGTATATGAAAGGGGCTGTCCCCTCCTCAACGCCTCGCTCTTTACGCTAAAGTTTATTATTGTTTTAAAAAGTAGAGTTATGAGAAAGAGTCAAACTTTAGCATAAAGAACGTGGCGTTGAGGAGGGGACAGCCCCGTTCATATACGGAGTAGTTTCTATCCGTTTTAATTTTTAATGTCGATCATTACTTTCAGTTTAAAAAACTTGTTTTTTTTATTTAATTTATTATATTTTTTTATTTTAATAAGATTTTATTTTTTCTAGAAGGTATTTAAAAATTAAAAAAAAATTTAATAAAAATTTTAATTTTCTTTTGATAAATGGCTGTCTCTAAATTTGGTTCTGACGTAATTTACAAATTAACTTACGTAACGAACTTCTATATTCGTATATTTTTCTTCTGGCAAAAAATACAAAGTTGCAGATTTTTGCAGATATGAGCTCGAAACCTATGTAATAGGGTTTTTTGATACGCTGAATCTGACGGTGTGATTTTCATCAAAATTCTTTAACTTATAGGGGATGTTTCCCCCCTCTTTAAAAAATCAGGTAAATGTTCTCAGGCTCGTAGCTTTTGATGAGTAATACTAAATTTAATAAAATTTATATATTTAGAATCAGCATTATAAGCCCATTCTTTTGATACATTTATTGAATCAAAATTCCGTTTTTAAAAGTTTTGATTACTATTGAGCCGTATCGCTTGTTTTTTTTTTTTTTTTTTTTTTTTTTTTTTTTTTTTTTTTACTTATTACGTATATGAGGGGGTTCTCCCCTTAGTCAATACCACGCTCTTTACGTTAAAAGTTAAAACATTTTTTAATTCACAATTTGAAAAAACTTGTTTTTTTTAATTTAATTTCTGATCGTTTATTTAAACAATGCTTGGAAATCTGACGCCCCCTTCATAGAAATGTCCCTTACCCCAAAGAAACTTCCTCCACGGAAAGATTCTCCCGAGTAACCTCCTCTTCCAGCCCCTCCCCCCCCCCCCCAACAGAAAAAAATCCTTCCTGAAAATGTCTGTATACTTCCCAATAACCAATACAATATGTAAGCAATGGGCAAAGTTCATAATTTGCAGCCCTTCCCCTGGGAACTGCGGGGGATTATGTCATCCAAAAAGACATATTTATTAGATTTTCGACTTTGCTGAACAAAATGGCTATCTCAAAATTTTAATTGGGTGACTTTGAGAAAAAAATTAGCGTGGGAGGGTGCCTAGTTGCCCTCCATTTTTTTGGTCCCTTAAAAAGGGCACTAGAACTTTTAATTTCCGTTCCAATGAGCCCTCCTACGATATTCTAGGACCACTGGGTCAATACGATTACCCCTGGGGAAAAAAAATAAACACACATCCGTGATCTTTCTTTTGGCAAAAATGCAAAATTCCACATTTTTGTAGATAGGAGGTTGAAACTTCCATATCATGGTTTTCTGATACGCGGAATATAATGATGTAAATTTTATTAAGGTTCTACAGTTTTTAGAGGGTCTTTTCCTATTTTTTTTAAAATAAGCCAAATTTTCTCAGGCGCTTAACTTCTGATGAGTAAGATTAAACTCGATTAAATCTATATTTTTGAAGTCAGAATTAAAATCTGATTCTTTTGATGTATCTATTGGTATCAAAATTCTGTTTTTTAGAGTTTCGGTTACCATTGAGCTGGGTCGCTCCTTACTTACAGTTCATTACCACGAACTGTTTGATATGGGCTTAATTTTCTTTAAAAAATTCTTTTTCGGAAAGTCTTTTTTTTAATTAATTAAAAGAAAAAATAGTGTTTTAGTGATAAGAATGAAGTAAGGATTTTATTGTTATTGTAGATAGTTTAGAAGGAGAATTGTACACTTAGACATCAATGAACTAGGGTTAACCGATCAATGAAATAGGGGTTCTTCAATAAGATTGAAATGGGAATTTTATTTTATTTTAACTAGTTTTGGAGAGGAATCATGTACCAAAATAACCACATACTTATAAAAGCATTAAATATTAAATCAAATGGCATATTTTCATTTTATTATCTCAGTATGGTATGCAATAGCATCTTACCCAAATACAAGTGATCACTAAACAACACCATAGACAATTTATCAATCATCAATCTGGAGTTTCACAAGGAAAAATGTTTAGATGGCTCCAAGCCGCAATTTAAGGTAAATGTTAGGGTAATAAATCTTGTAGCAGATGGCTCTAATATCACCAGCCACTATAGCATTGGTGTTTTACCCACTAGTACTTCCAATATTCCGAACTTTTTCTGGCTTAACCAGATTTCTCCCCAAAATATTCTAAAATTGGCTCTCTGAAATGTCCCTGAAAATTAACATTCATAAATCAAACAGTTCATGGTAACGAACTGTAAGTAGGGAGCGACCCGGCTCAATGGTAACCAAAACTCTAAAAAATGGAATTTTGATACCAATAGATACATCAAAAGAATTAGATTTTAATGCTTATTTCAAATATATAAGTTTCGTCAAGTTTAGTCTTAGGCCTATCCATCAAAAGTTACGCGCCTGAGAAAATTTGGCTGATTTTCGGTAAAAGGGGGCAAGACCCCCTAAAAGCTATAGAACCTTAATGAAAATCACACCATCATATCCAGCGTATAAGAGAACCCTACTGTAGAAGTTTCAAGCACATATCTACAAAAATGTGGAATTTTGCATTTTTTGCCAGAAGAAAGATCATGGATGCGTGTTTACTTGTTTTTTTTTTTTCTTTTTCCCAGAGGTGATCGTATCGACCCAGTGGTCCTAGAATATCGTAGAAGGGTTCATTGGAATGGAAAATAAAAGTTCTAGTGCCCTTTTTAAGTGACCAAAAAAAGGAGGGCAACTAGGCCCCCTCCCACGCTCATTTTTTCCCAAAGTCACCTAATCAAAATTTTCAGATAGCCATTTTCTTCAGCATCGTCAAAAATATAATAACTATGTCTTTTAGGATGGCATAATCCCCCGAAGTCCCCGGGGGGAGGGCTGACAATTATGAGCTTTACCCAATGTTAACATATAGTATTGGTTATTGGGAAGTATACAGACGTTTTTAGGGGGGATTTTTTCTGGTAGGTGGGGGGGGGGGCAGGGGCTATATTGGAGGATCTTTCCACGAAGGAAGTTTTTCATGGGGGAAGGGACATTGCTATGAAGGGGGCGCCGGATTTCCCATCATTATTAAAGAAAAAGATCAGAAATTAAATAAATAAAAAAGTTTTTCAACTGAAAGTAAGCAGCAACATCAGAACTTAAAACTAACAGAAAATATTACGTATATGATTGGGTTCACCCCCGAGGTGGGTTCACCACCTCGCTCTTTAAGGCAAAGATTTTTTAGTACTTTCATAAGAGCTATTTATTCTAATTAACAGCCTTTGTGATTAAGCGGTCATTTTTAAAGAATTGGAACAAAATTCGAACTTTAGCTTAAAGAGCAAGGTATTGACTAGGGGGCAAACCCCCTAATATACGTAATAAAAATCTATAAATATAGAAGTTCGTTATGTAAGTTAATTCGTAAGTTACGTATATTTATTACTAATAAAAACGTTAGTAAATAAAATCAAACAAGTTTCGAGAAAACCATTTAACCAAATTAAAGTAAAATCAATGTGCAAATTTTGTTTTAATTATTCATGTACGGTGAGCCAATATTAAAACCTGTATTAATTCAAAAACTTTCAAAAATTAAATAAAAAAAAACAAGTTTTTTTTTAACTGAAAGCAAGGACTGACATTAAAGCTTAAAACGAACAGAATTTATTCCGTATATGAAAGGGGATGTTCCTTCCTCAACGCCTCGCTCTTTAGGCTAAAGTTTGACTTTCTCACAAATCTATTTTTTTAAACAATAAAAAACTTTAGCGTAAAGAGCGAGACGTTGAGGAGGGGACAGCCCCTTTCATATACGGAATAATTTCTGTTCGTTTTAAGTTTTAACGTCGTTCCTTACTTTCAGTTAAAAAAACCTGTTTTTTTTTATTTAATTATAATCAGGATTTGGTGTGCAATGGAACATATTTCAAATGATCATGGTAAATATTTCAAGTTGGGCTTAAATCACTTTGTCAATTTGATGAGGTTCAATATTCTATGTAGCTAAACATATTGAAGTCTATCATGTAGAATTTGTTCATAGATAATTTTGCTATTTCAGTCTAAACCTAACACAAGTCCAAAGTCTTGCTCAAATAATTTAGTCAAAGAGCAAGGATTCCAAGTTCTTCACTGCATCTTACTTCTGAAACTAATGAACAAACAAAATAAGAAAGATTTATGATGTACAGCTTCACCAAAGACTAGCTTAAGTTACAAAACTAGGTCACTAATTGATAGTAATATTCTCTCTATTGAACTGTACCAAGTTGATTAAGTCTTGTCTAAAGTTATTCTGGTATTTATAATGAACAAAATACTAATATAGGAAACAAAATAATAATTAGTGAAATAGAACTTCGTTATTAGCTTTTAAAGTTGCTGCGTTATTTAGAGTAAGCGGAGATGAGCACAAAATAATTTCAGAAACCTTGCCTTCTGTAAGCTATTAAATAAAAAAAACAAGTTTTTTAAACTGAAAGTAAGGAGCGACATTAAAACTTAAAACGAACAGAAATTATTCCGTATATGAAAGGGGCTGTCCCCTCCTCAACGCCTCGCTCTTTACGCTAAAGTTTTTTATTGTTTTAAAAAATAAAGTTGTGAGACAGAGTCAAACTTTAGCGTAAAGAGCGAGGCGTTGAGGAGGGGACAGCCCCTTTCATATACGGAATAATTTCTGTTCGTTTTAAGTTTTAATGTCGCTCCTTACTTTCAGTTTAAAAAACTTGTTTTTTTATTTAATTTCTGATCGTTTTTTAGTTAATGCAGCTTTTATTTGCATAAAAATTTTACTTTTCTTTTGCTAAATGGATGTCTTTACAAATTAACTTACGTAACTAACTTCTATATTCGTATATTTTTCTTCTGGCAAAAAATACAAAGTTGCAGATTTTTGCAGATATGAGCTTGAAACCTATGTAATAGGGTTTTCTGATACGCTGAATCTGACGGTGTGATTTTCATTAAAATTCTTTCACTTGTAGGGGATGTTTCCCCCTCTTTAAAAAATCGAGTAAATTTTCTCAGGCTCGTAGCCTTTGATGAGTAATACTAAACTTAATAAAATTTATATATTTAGAATCAGCATTATAAACACATTCTTTCGATACATTTATTGACATCAAAATTCCGTTTTTAAAAGTTTGGATTGCTATTGAGACGTATCGCTTGTTTTTTTATTGTTTTTTTTTATTACGTCTTTGTTATTACATATATCAGGGGGGTCTTTCCTTAGTCAATACCACGCTCTTTACGTTAAAATTAAAAAAAAAATTTTGATTAAAAAGCCCCTGAATCACAAAGGGCGTGTAATTAGAATGGATAGCTCTTTTAAAAGCACTAAAAAAAACTGTAGCGTAAAGAGCGAGGTATTGACTTGGAGGAGAACCCCCTCACATACTTTATAATTTCTGTTCGTTTTAAGTTCTAATATTCCTTCTTACATTTCAGTTGAAAAAACTTGTTTTTTTTATTTAATTTCTGATCGTTTTTTAAATTATTCTTGGAAATCCGGCGCCCCCTTCATAGAAGTGTCCCTTACCCCAAAGAAACATCCACTACGGAAATATTCTCCAGAGTAACCCCTTCCTCTAGCCCTCCCCCCTCCAGAAAAAATCCTTCCGAAAAATGGTTGTATACTTCCCAATAACCAATAAATAATGCTGGCAAGTCCGGAGCCCCCTTCATGGACATTTCCCTTCTCCCATGAAAACCTCCTTCATTAACAGATCCTCCAACATAACCACCGACCCACCCATACCTCCCACTACCAGAAAAAAAACCTCCTGAAAACTTCTGTATAATTCCCAATAAACAATACTATATGTTAACATTGGGTAAAGTTCATAACTTTTAGCCCTCCCTCTGGGCACTTCGGGGGATTAAGTCATCCTAAAAGACATATTTATCATATTTTAGACCATGCTGAACAAAATGGCTATCTCGAAATTTTGATCGAGTGACTTTGGGAAAAAAATAAGCGTGGGAGGGGGCCTAGTTGCCCTCCATTTTTTTTGGTCACTTAAAAAGGGCACTAGAACTTTTAATTTCCGTTCCAATGAGCCCTCCCACGATATTCTAGGACCACTGGGTCGATACGATCACCCCTGGGGGAAAAAAAGGCGCGTAACTTTTGATAGGTAAAATTAAACTTGATGAAACTTATATATTTGAAATCAGCATTAAAATCTTATTCTTTTGATGCTTCTGTTGGTATCAAAATCCCGTTTTCTAGAGTTTCGGTTACCATTGAGCCGGGTTGCTCCTTACTTACAGTTCGTTACCACGAACTGTTTGATTTTCTATAACGTTATACCTTATTAGCGTTCTGCAAATTTGGTTTCAGAAACCTCCCTATTGTGGCTACTTGAAATTTATTTTAGTTTCAGGGTTTATTAAGTTGTTCTTTTAGAGTTAGTGGTATCTGTTGTAAGAACAAACAAGTAAAATGTAATAACAAAACATTCATTTATTGATTTCATTTGTGTCTTCCTGTCTTATTCGTTAAATTACAAATAGAGTAATCTATCACTTTCCAGACAAATATGTTTGTTATTATAAAGAAATAAATTGAGGCCAGTGAGTGAAACTTTCAAGAATCTGCTCAAATACCAAATTCTGAAAATCTCTGGAAGTTTTATTCAATTAGCTTAACTTCTTTTTTTTTTCAATTTAGAAAGTTGGTCAAGAAGCAATTTTCTTCTGATTTTGTGAATTTACAACAAACTTGAATATCTTAATTAAGGTATTAAATTTTGCTGAATTGGTAGGATTTTATTCTTCTTGCCATGAATCTACATTCCTGGTTATTTCTTGGATTTGATAACCGGTTTTGCTGTTTTTATTGCATATAAAGTGACTGAGCTCCTAATCCCAACACTCAGGCGTATCTGCAGGAGGGTGCTTGAAAGATCATTTCTCAGTTTGTGTTCTTTCTCATTAATTTATTTTTTTCAAAACAAGTAATTTGTTAATTGTCTCATAAATTATTAGTTATGAAATTTGCCTGTTTTGATGTTTGACACACATACACCCCCCCCACCCCTTGAACTAAACATACGTATTTTAAATGGTTGTATCCTGAATCTGTTGGTTTACATTCTTTTCTTGTGCTCATCATTTGTCAATAGTGTTTTCATAATACCAATTTGGGAAGACAACAACGGAACCAGCATACTCATTGTTTAGCCTAGAGCTATATCCAGATATTAGCGGGAGGGTTGCTGTGATGCAGTTAAACTGGAAGTGATTCTGAAAATACAGTAAATCACAATTTCTTAAATTTACAAAGTAAGAATTTTGTTATTCAGGTGTTTTTTTTTTTTTTTAGAACATGACATAAAGCACACTGCTGCCCAATTTGATTGCATTTCCTGCAAAATTTTGCTTATATAAAAAAACATGGTGGCTTGGAGGATTGGGAGTATTTTTCTTTGAAATGCAGAACATAATAGTGCCAAAAATTAATCAGCTTTAGTAAGAGGTAATGCAAAAGATTTAGCATAGATGCAAAAAAAAAAAAAAATGTCAGCTTTTCTATAGTAGGTGAGGTCGGGGTTAATCCAGACGTGGGGTTACTGAAAAAAGCGCACTAATTCCGAGGGTAATATTTTTAAAAATCTGAAAATGAATGACAAGTTTTATCATCTACCTGTAATTCTTCAAATGTGTTATGGCAAGTTTATAATACCCTAACTTTTCCCTCTACCGCAATTCGATCAGGAGTTGCTATTCAAAGGAGAAAGACCAAAAGGCAACTGTATTAACTCTAATTTACTGCAAAACAAAAAGATAAGAGAAGTTGCATGCTGTCCTTCATTTCTCTTTTAATATCTTACTCAGTTTTATAGTGTTTTACTTCTTTCAACTGTTCTTACTCTCTTATTTTTAATTTTATCTTTTGAAAATGGTTTTGTTGTTTCATTTTTGTTATTTTATTACATACTTTGAATATATTTGATATACTTCATATACTGTTAATATAATTTATATTTATCTAGTTTTTTACTGACTTACTAATTTATAAAATCTTTTGCATTCTTTGTGTATTTTTTTTTCTCTCTTGCAATAATGTTATTTTTTGGCCAATTTTTATTAGCCACGGATAGAATCAGGTGGTTCTGATGAGCTCAAGATTAGTCTTTGTGGATCATCAATTGGTGAGTCACTCCACTGTAGCATAGTTGAAGGGTTTGAACCTTTTGATCCCAAAATCCTCAAAGATCTTGTTCTGGGCCCAATTTTCAATTGGTAAAGGACAAAAAGGAAGTTTTCTACACAGCAAAAGTGGTGGGAATCCTCGACAAAGACACAAGAGTGCCTTTTATCGGTAGACAGGTAAACAAATTTGTATTTTCTGATATTCATGATGAATCAGAGGTATCAAAAATTGACTTAGTGACGAAGCTACTAGTGTCATCAACTGTAGGTTGGACCAAAAGGGCTAAGCAAGGGTTTTACATTTGAGCACAATTTGTCACTTTTTATTCGTATGAGTAAATTAGCATCAAGCGGGCGTTTTTTTCGGTGCGATAACCCACATGTCCATGTCCCCTCCATCTTTTTGTCAAAAAAAAGAAAAAGAAAATAGAATTACTAGCACAAGCAAATATCTAAGCTTGAGCAGTACCTGTTGTAACCAATCATGGACCCCACATTTGAAAGCCCCATTTTTTGTCAACATTCTTGGCCACATTCCTCCCTTAGCAAGTACCGCTAATGCTCTATTCTTCGTGCCAAGTTCACTCAGCTCACCATTGCATTCTAAATTATCCTGCTCAGATTCTCCTCCAATCTCCTCTTTCCCAAGTTTCCTCCAGAACTTTCTCCCATTGCAACTCCAATCCTCACCTATCAAAGCTACCAAGGAGTTGCCTCCTGGTTCAGGCCTTCATCCTTTATTTGGCCAAAATAATTCCTGCCTCTCCGCCCAGATTCCCTTCATCCTTCTTTCTACTATCATATTGGCTAGTAGTAAGGGTGTATAAGATTGAAAAGATACATGAAAAGATACATTGAATTGCACAAGAAAACCCACGCCTTTGACACTATACTTAGACATGCACATTTTAAAAGTTGGCTCGTTACAAAGTGGTCAAGCATGTTATGAAACTAAAGTCAAGGTTTTATTGCACAAGAAATTTCACAATTTTTTTTTTAAAGCTGGCACTATATAAAGTGCTCCAACATGTTTTGAGAGTATGCACGAAATTATATAACTCAAGCAAAGTGTTTTTCGAGCCAACATCCGTTTTTTATTCGTCCTTGAGATTCTGTATAAAATGTTCATGCATTACGATTTAATTTTCATTATGTTTTAACATATCGTAGAAAGTACATTGAATATTATCAACTTTGAAACAATGGATACTTCAATTGTCAACGTGAGTATAGTTTACTGAATTTCTTAATTTATTTCCCAATAAAAGTCATTTTACCAGTAAATTCAAATTTCAGGGGCATAGGCCCCCCTCCCCTCCAACAATACAAACTCATACAATAGTATGAGTATACACGCTAGAAAACGCAAAGTACGCTTTTTTTCTATTATGTAAACAAAAACCCATCCCCCACTGCTCTGTTTACGAGCATAATTCTGTAGTTTTACTTATCTCGTTCAAATTGTGCATTTTTCCCAATTGTCTATTTAAGATATTTCGTCTTTTTCTGGTCTAACTAAAGGCATCTGTGTTTGTAATTAGAGAAATGGGTCCCTTTTGCAAGCAAAACTTCACACGTGTCCTATCTGAAAACAAAAGCTTGGTGATTAAGACGGGTTTTGTGTAATTGTATCCAGAAACTCAGAATTGATAGGGAGCAAGATGGAACGATGCCACATTGACTGTGTGTATGTGTGTGTGTGTAAAGCCTCTGAAATGCGATACATAAGTGATGTTTGAACAATGTTGTCAATTTAAAATATGGTATAGCGTTATTGTATACTAAAAAAAAATTGATATTAAAATCATTAATTAAAGAATAGTACACTAAACTCAGAATCGACTTTAGGGGGTAATTTATATTATGGGCAGATGTTTTTGAAATCTCCCTTCCCTCCAAACTAAAATTTTCCAAAATTCTACATTAGAAGCCTTTTTAATTATTTCTAAAGCGCTAAGACATAGGGCGCTACAAATATCAGAATCGACTTTATAGGGCAAATTATATTATGGGGAGATGTTTTTGAAATCACCCTTCCTCCCAAACTCAAAATTTCCAAAATTCTACATTAGAAGCCTTTTTAATTATTTCTAAAGCGCTAAGACACAGAGTGCTTCAAATATCAGAATCGACTTTAGGGGGTAATTTATATTATGTGAAGATGTTTTTGAAATCTCCCTTCCCTCCAAACTCAAATTTTCCAAAATTCTACTTTAGAAGCCTTTTTAATTATTTCTAAAGCGCTAAGAAATAGAGTGCTACAAATATCAGAATTGACTTTATATGGCAAATTATATCATGAGGAGAAGTTTTTTAAATCACCCTTCCCTCCAAACTCTAATTTTCCAAAATTCTACATTAGAAGCTTTTATTAATTATTTGTAAAGCGCTAAGACATAGAGTGCTACAAATATCAGATTCAATTTTAGGGGGTAATTTGTATTATGTGAAGATGTTTTTTGAAATCTGCCTTCCCTCCAAACTCAAATTTTCCAAAATTCTACACTAGAAGCCTTTTTAATTATTTCTAAAGCGCTAAGACAGAGTGCTACAAATATCAGAATCGACTTTATAGGGCAAATTATATTATGGGGAGATGTTTTTGAAATCCCCCTCCCCCCCAAACTCAAAATTTTCCAAAATTCTACATTATAAGCCTTTTTAATTATTTATAAAGCGCTAATACATAGAGTGCTAAAAATATCAGAATCGACTTTATAGGGCAAATTATATTATGGGAAGATGTTTTTGAAATCACACTACCCACCAAACTAAAATTTTCCAAAATTCTACATTAGAAGCCTTTTTAGTTATTTCTAAAGCGCTAAGACATAGAGTGCTACAAATATCAGAATCGACTTTAGGGGGTTATTTATATTATGTGAAGATGTTTTTTGAAATCTCCCTTCCCTCCAAACTCAAATTTTCCAAAATTCTACACTAGAAGCCTTTTTAATTATTTCTAAAGCGCTAGGACATAGAGTGCTACAAATATCAGAATCGACTTTATAGGGCAAATTATATTATGGGGAGAGGTTTTTGAAATCCCCTTCCCCCAAACTAAAAAATTTTCCAAAATTTTACTTTAAAAGCCTTTCTTTTTAAATATTTCTAAAGTGCTAATTGTTATAGCACTACAAACATCAGAATAAACTTTAGAGGGCAATTTATCTGTAAAAGAGGAGTTATTATTTCCTTACTAAATTTTTCTTCTTTTTTAAGGAGGAGGAAGATTCCTACAATTACTCCCCCCCCCCCCCGAAAAGAGAACAAGATGGGGTGATACCACATCGATGCAAGCTGCAAGACCATCCATCATCAGATATGCTAGCTCTATTACAAGTTCCCTGGACCAGCCAGGAGCCTCTCAGGCCAGTGCCAGCTCTGCACAAACTTAAAAAATGCTAGGAGGAATTGAGTTTTGTCGATGGTATGGAAAAATGTTACGTGTTAAATATTTGGGTAAACATACGAGTAGAAAAATGGTTCACTATAAATAAGGCTATTACATCTTTCTGAACTTTCTGTGGGAGATGGGGGGTAAGTATTTAGTTTAAATAATTCTAGGAGGAATTGAGTTTTGTGGATGGTATGGAAAAATGGTACGGGTTGAATATTCGGGTAAACATACGACTAAGAAACGCTTCACTATAAATAAGGCTATTACATCTTTCTGAAATTTCTAGGGCGGGGGTAACTATTTAGTTTAAATAATTCTAGCAGGAATTGAGTTTTGTGGGTGGTACGGAAAAATGATACGTGTTAAATATTCAGGTAAACATACGACTAAAAAACGCTTCACTATAGATAAGGCTATTGTGTTTTTCTGAACTTTCTGTGGGAGTCGGGGGTAAGTATTTAGTTTAAATAATTCTAGGAGGAATTGAGTTTTGTGGGTGGTATGGAAAAATGGTACGTGTTAAATATTCAGGTAAACACACGACTAGAAATGAACATGATTTTTCAACTTTATGAAATAATGCTTATTTCACATAGAAAATAAACCTTTTTTCTATAGATTAATGAAATAGCAGCGCCATTGGGTGATTAAACATCAGAATTTACTGGACCTGAACCAATTCTAGCACCACCAATGGAGTTTAGAGACGAACCTGCATTAGTTCTAGACAATATGGAGTGGCATAGGGGTTTTCTTAATGATTGTTTTGGGGACATGGCAAGCCTAGACGATTTAACTTGTGACATTGACATGATGGAGGACCCGGAGTGGGCAGATAGATTTATGCGTGAGTTCTTAGGGGATCTTACTAGTGCATCTGAACCGGGTCCTCATAAAGAAATCCCATCACAGGACAATACAGGCTGGCTCGATCAGCTATCCCCAAACACCTTGGAAAATGTACTAACAGGCCTAGGGGACTTCATGCCATCTCCATCCATTGCAATTGAACAGACTGGGGGTGGTTCTATTGACAATTCTATGTCACCCCCCACCATTCCGCTTAATGATATACCTAGTGCTAGTAATAGTAGTAGTAACGATACAGCAACAACAACAACACCAGCATCCCCTCTTCCAGATTTTTTTCTGTCCAACTCTGACTTACACCACACAAAGGTCTACAGCGCCAAATTCGGTGATCCCTTCAACTCTCTAGTGTCGGGGGATATAATAAAAGTTCCCTCGACAATTAAAATTTAATATACTAATAAGATTCGATCCATTCTTTAAAACCAGATGGGGGTGTGGGGGTGGGGGTCAGTTTAAAAGCATCAATAATACTAAAAATATTTTTTTTTTAAATTAAACTTTGGGTGAAGTTCATTCAAAAGACTTTCACACAGAGATGTTGGCAATTCGCCGGCATTTATCAAATGATGGGGAGGTTTTTTCTAAACTGGGATAATAGTATTCAAAGTAAGTGGGAAAATTAAAACGAGGGGGGTAGTGGATCTGTGGTTTTATTTATTGAAAGTTTAAATGTTAATATATGTAGATTCAAAAAGGATTTTATTTTAAGAGGTGGGGCTGGAGAGAAGGCTGTAGTTTCAAAACATAATTCAGTTTTAGAGGGACGTAAGGAGATAAAGCGAATTTGTTTCAATAGAAAGTTGAAGTGTTTTAAGTATATATTTTTAATTGCTACTCATAGGCCACTGTATATCGATGTATCTAAAAAAAAGTTGGATGAAATGTCACTTAATAGTAGGGAGGGTTCAAAGTTCCCCAAAGTAGATTTCAATTGTTTAAATGGTCAATTTCCTGTGACACTAAAAGGAATAGATATTTTTGAGTTGGATAATGCACATTTAAAGATTTGTGTCACGGTGTTACAGTATAAAACAGAATTTGAAGAGGGCCAGCGTTCTGATAAGAAGAGGGTATTATTTCCAGTGCGGGCTCCTTCAATTGAATCAGTAGAACATTGGGTGTGGCTTCTATACACTCCACCCACAGACTCCGATTCAATTGGTCATTTTAATCCAATTACCGATATTAGTAGGGTTTTGGGGAGGGTAAAAAGGGGAATGTGTGTTATCACTGTCCAACATGTCTCTCAAGATTTCGCTCTGATTTAAAGTTAGAGCATCACATGAAACACTGTAAACGTCATGGATACCAGACTGTGGAGACGGTAGGCGGAGATAAAGCGATATTACGTTTTAAAAATTTCCAAAACACGCTCCTGCAGAGCAATAAGATCGCTTTAGACTGCGAAGCTAAACTGACAGACGTGTGCGATCCGTCAAATTCAAATCATTTTAAAATACATGAAGCCATAGGGGTCTCTTACGCTCATGCGCAACGAGATTCCAATAATACCATGCAAGTGCTGGATGTAGTTGAGATGTTGAGTGACGGTGAAGACTGCATGCGCTCGCCATTGGTCAGTCTAATCAAAACAGCGAACGTTGCAATTTCGCGCCTTCGTTACACAAACTATCCTATGCTCCTATCACCAGATGACGTAGTGGCCATTAAAAATCGTATACTATGTTGGGTTTTCAAGTAAAACACTGATGATGGTGTAGGTTCGGAGATGTGAGGTGGTATGATAGATCAAGATAATATGGGGCAGAATCTTACATCTAGGGACAATAAATTTAAGAGAGTAGCACATAAGCTATACACTTTCAACACTAAACAGCATAATTTTGTGCCCGTTTTTATACACAATTCCAATTACGACTTAAAGTTTGTTCTTCCGGCGTTGGCCCGCATTGCCAAGGGAGGAGTTGTAGATGACGCATAGATAGATGGTTCTTTTTCATATAATATCATACCCAAGTCATCGGAGAAGCTACTGCTGCTAGAATTCATGTCGAAAACAGTTGACAAAGGTAACACGTGCCTGAATAAAATCCGTTTTTTAGACTCTTTCAGCTTCTTCCCCAAATCTTTAAGTCAATTGATTCAGGTGCAGAAAAGTGACAATTTTGATGGCTTCCCCCTCCTCAAACAGCGCGGCCCCGATGATGAAATGTATGATTTAGTAACGTGTAAGGGTATATATCCATATGATTATTACAACTCTGGCTCGAGGCTAGATGAGGTGTCACTATCGCCCATTGAAGCTTTTTACAATTCTCTTACTGAGAGATAGTGCACCACTAGCGACTATGAATTTGCTAAGAGGGTTTGGGCAAAGGGGGGATGTAAAAATGGGTGGGATTATTGTAAACTATACTTGGCCAGTGACATACTCAATCTTGTGGACATTGTGTGCAAAAATACGGATAAAATCTATGGGGAATTTGGGTTGGATTTAGGTTATTATTTTTCAACTCCTCAGTTCGTGATGGACTTGATACTTAAAATCAGCAAAGAAGAAATAGGTCTGATCGCCGATGTGGATCAGCATCTGTTTGTAGAGAGATCAATGAGGGGTGGGTATGTTTTTCACGGGGAACGTATCATGAAAACTGATCCGACAGAACAGCATACCGATGAAAAGTCGGAAGCAGTTTTTTTGGATATGAATTTTCTTTACCAATCGGCAATGACTCACTACTGTTTGCCGTCTGGAAATTATAAATGGCTTGACAATCCGTGTGCTTCGAATTTCCCCGTAATTGCTAGTGTTGAGGAGAATGGGGCACAGGGATGGTTTTTTGGAATTGACGGTGAAATACCCATGGAAATGCATGACTCGGTAAAAGGATTTGTTTTTCCGTGCATAAATAGACCGGTGGGTAGGGATTCTCTGAGTCTCTACAATTAATAATTAACAGAGGATGGGAGTAAGAATTGGGTACCCTCAAAAAAAAACTAATTGCCGACCTCAACCCGAAACAGAATATCGTCGTTCATCAGGTGCTATTGAAATGGATGGTGTCCAATGGTTTCAAAGTCACAAAGATTCATAGAGCCCTCCAATTTGATCAAAAGCCTTACATGAAAACGTTTATTGACACCTTTGTCAGTAAGCGTTCACAAGCGAAAACGAAAGTTAAAAAAGGAGTCTCTAAACTCATTTTGAACTCATCTTTCGGTAAAATTAGCAAAACCGTACGACACAGAAGTCGATGTGACATTGTAACCAACCCTAAAGATTGTGCTCGAATCATTGTAGATCCAAACTTTACTACGTTCACAATCATAGACTCTGATATGGGACTCCTACACAGCAAGAAAAAAAGTACTGTATTAAATAGAAATATTGCAGGCAGATGTGAAACAACTTAAGTATCAAAGAACCTCATGTTGTCATTTCTTTACAGTTTATGCAAGGTACAGTGACCGATTGAGGGACAAGTTAAAGTGTATTACGGGGAGACTGATTCACTCCTGTTAAAAGTCAAAACTGAAAATCTATTGAATGAAAATGGCGATTATTTGGAAAATGGCGAGTACATTAGCTCAGGAATGGACTACACTAACTGGGACGAATGCCTCTACCCAGAGCTAGTGAAACGCCAGAACCCAAATCAATTGTTAATGCTAAAATCTGAAACGGGTAGCGATCTGATATCCAGTGGTGTGTTTCCTGGTCCGAAGGTATACTGTGCGGAAACGCACAGCAAGGAAATCAAACAAGTTTGCAAGGGGGTACCTACACACTTTGTAAAAAATAATTTCGACATGAGTGTGTATAGATACTGTGTGGAACGTAGTTTAGTGCCAAAAGCGAAAGTCATGGCGATTCGCTCTTTACAATTTAAAAACTACACAATTAGAGTTTATAAAAACGCCATGTCGGAAATATCGGAAAAAGTCTATGTACTTGATGATGTTGTGATGGTACTACCACACGGTCATTATTTAATTTCAGACCGTATTTAATGTATAGAGTACATAAAACAACTCGGTCTAGAAAAATTAACTTAAATTTATTTAAAAAAAAGAGTAAAAATTGGATGGGAGGGTTTTTTGGGTAATGGGGTGTTTTTAAATTCTTTTTTTTTCTTTATCATAAACAATTTTCAATGTGTTTGTGTGTGCAAGGCAGGTCAATTTCCACTATTTAATGCCCCGGGCCCGCCGTAGCGGGCCCCCCGGGCCGCCTTCCCGGGGGGGGGGGGATCCCATACCAAATGCTGTAAAAAAATGATATTATTTCAAGTTCATTATTCTAATAAATG